>NC_081348.1:41025218-41162518 GCF_029784015.1 Lycium ferocissimum
CTTGGAAAAGCTTACCTTATGGGCTCCTTGAATTATGTTTTATGGGGCACACTTTGAACAAGACATTTACTAAAAGTTTATCTTGAAAAGTTAAAAAAATATGTATATATGTAAGCGAGGTAAAATTATAACTCAGCGTTTAGTTAAACATAACTAAAAGTCTATGAGACTTATCATTAAACTCTATACAAAATTTTTTTAAATTTTGACGGCGGGGTTCGAACCGGAACCCTGTCAGTTTAGGCGAAGGGCAAAATTTAAAGATTCAATTATGAGGAGACGGAATTTAAAGACCACCCCGAAAGAGAACCTTCTTTTGCCCTTGGATGAAAATTAGGATATTGCTTTTGCCAAACTAAGGGTCCGTTTGGAAAGCCACGTAATTGGAATCGAATTGTAATTACTAGGGTAGTAATTACACGACTCAGTAATCACACAAGATTGTAATTACAACGCCCCGCTTATTTAATATAATGTAAGTAATAAAGTAGTAATAACAAGTGTGTCAGCTTTTGCTGCAATAAGCGTAATTATACGTTGAGTTTTAATTTAAAAATAAAATCTAGTCATGAAAAATTTAAAATTAATATTTAAAAAATACGTGCCTTCATAAGTGAGATTACATTAGGTATTTAATAACACATTGTTTCTTGAAAAATATATTAATTAATAATCATATATTTGTAACCAATAATGTAAAAAATAATTGATATATATTTCTCACACCCGACACTAGGGTGTGATGGGCACCGAACCCCTCCCGTGAGTCGAGCGAACCCTTAGACATTCGCGTAATAAAACCGCCATTTCTCTCAAAATTTCTAAAACATGGACTTTTCAACAACAATCATTAACTGAAATAATACGTTCTTTTAACATTTACAAGTTATTCGCACTTCCCGACGCACCATCCAATGTGGACCTCCGGCAAGTCTCTAATACTAACAACCACGACACGAACACGGCTCCGCAACACTCCGAACCGGGTGGAGCTCGCTAACCTGCCATGGAGACAACTTCTAGCAAGTCTTCTTCGTTTGGGTGTACACGCGTGGCATGAAAACGCAGCCCCCGAAGAAGGAGGGTCAAGATGTGATATGTACCGAGTATGTAGCGATTACATAAATAACAATCACTACTCGGCTTAGAAAAGAAATCACCATCAAGCTCATTACCCAAGTGTCTACTGTTGAGGAAAATATAAACGTATACATGGGGTCCTAGAACAACCCTTTAAGTAAATAATACAATGAACACACATTCGGCTTAAGCAAAGGATGCAACCTAACCCGTGTGTCGCCTCCAGGCATACCAATGAAATAGTCCGCCGGACGGCCGCTTCCCGAGCGCAATAATAATGATGATAATAATAATGTTAATAATAATAATAATGATAATAATAATATTAGTAATAATAATAATAGTAATCCCTTTCGGGTGTTGCGCTTCCCGCATAATAATAATGATAGCCCCTTCGGGGCATTGCCGGCCGAAGATAGTAATGATGATAGCCGCCGGGCGTTCATTTCCAAGCATAATAATGATAGCCCGCCCGGGCGTGCGCCTCCGGCATAATAATGATGGCCCGCCGGGCGTGCCGGTCCGACATAATGCCTGCCCTGGCCCCACGGGCATGCGGCCCCGGCATCCCTAGCCCGCCCGGGCATGCCACTCGTGACATACGGCTATCCTGGCCCATCGGGCATGCACTCGTGACATCTTACTAATCCTAGCCCATCGGGCATAATGATAATAATAATATTAGATATCGCGCCCCTTCGGAGGGTTTTGAAAAGTTTAAATAATAAAATTTCACACCCCCGTGGAGTGGTTTTGTACGCACCCCCCTTCGGAGTGGTTTTAGAAAAAGCCTTAGAAAATAATATATCACACCGTGAGTGGTTTTAAGAAAGCTTTAGAAAATAATATATCACACCCCCGGAGTGGTTTTAGAAGAGTTTATAAAATATCACACTCCCTTCGTGAGTGGTTTTGAAAAGTTTATAAAGAGCCATTTTATGGTAGTTTCAAGACAATTCGATTACATTCCCGGCAAGTTACGGACGTTTGAGCATTTTCAACAAGATATAAGCATTACAGTTCAATGTTTTGCATGAATAGTGCTCAATTTCGAATCGAATTTCGATAAACGTAATAACCCCGAGGCTCAAATTCAAGCCTAGTATACCTAGGACATGCGAAAAAAGGAGAGGGATAGCTTCACATACCTTTCTTGTCCTTACGCTTGCCAAAACTAATCGTTTAAGTCATTTAAATCGCAAATGGTCATCCTTACAGGTTACTATTCATGCAAGTTGACATTTCAATCTTTGGTTTCCATTTGCCTACCGAAATTTACATAAACACTTCATATACATATATCATCCCCGAGGTTCAACTACTAAAACAATCAACAACAATCAGGAATTTAACGGCCAAAAATATCAATCATAATGCCACAACCATCTTTAGCAATTTTCTAATTTCAATCAAGGTACATTACCCACAACTTAATCAATATACCATTTTCTTCAAGACCTTCCAACTCAGTAAGAACAATAATAACTTAATAACTCGCGCATTAACAACATCATGCTACAACATTATATTTCATCCATGCAAATAAATTCTTGAGACATCGCTTCCAACAAATTTCAATAATTTCAATCTAAACTAAAATCATTAAGCTTCCACTTCTACACCATCAATTTCATTACAACAACAACCAAAAACACAAGATAGAACTTGCTTACCATCCTTTTTACAATACAACACACACATGCACGCTCTTCACACCACACACCCCCTTACCTGCTTTCCACACACCACACCCCATCTCATGTTTTTCATGAATTTCACTCACTTCCACATTCTATAACATACACAAACACTAAATAAAATAATTACAACATAATTTCCACACATATAGGCATGCACGGCTACACCTCTATAGTCTGTTCTTGATGAATTTCATTCATTCTCATACTCTACAACATCCACAACCAGCTCCATAACATATAAGAAGAATGAATTCTTCTTGTCTCTTCCTCCTTTTTCGGCTAAGGCTTGCAACTCACAACATATGTGATTTATTACTCAATAACTACTCCACTTTGCTAAGGACCCTTCATTTAGTGGTTTGGCTAGAAGAGAATAATTTTTGATGCAAAACTTGTCCAAGGTTTGGGTGGGAATTGATATGGCCGAATGGCCTTTTGGAGTTTTTCCTCATATTTTGTTCTTGAAGTTCTTGAGAATTCTAGGAAATATTATGGATAAAAGATGACTTAGTCATCTTTTTAAACTTGTTCCATAACTTGCATGTGAGGGGCACGTCTTCTCCCACGATTTTTTTAGATTTTTCTCTCTTTTTCAATTTAAAAGATGACTTAGTTGTCATCATTTGTCATCCTTTCCTTTTCTTTCTTTTTTTTTTCACATGGCCAATAGGGCCTCTTTGGGACTTTCATGAAGCTTAGGTGAAATTACCATTTTGCCCCTTGACCTTTTTCAATATTACCGTTTTGTCCCTGTCTTCCACATTATTTTCATTGGCCATTTGGCAAATTTCTCTTTTACCCTTGGCCTTTCTTAATATTCTCATGTCGCCAATGTCCATAAATGACATTAAATAACAATGCATTAAAATAACTCTTGAAAAATGATCTTTTCCCTTAGCTTGTCGCGATTTCCTCGAATTACCCGAATGCATGAAATACGGGATATAACAATTTCAAATTAATAATATTAATTTTAATCAATTATAAAACTTAAAAGCAGAACTTTTTGTGAGAACATCATGGATTCGATGTTTGACGAAAAAAATATTTATAAATATAATGTCATTAACATTATTCAAATGTTTGACAAAAAAATCTATCAATTGTAAGTGAGAAATAAACAACATGCAATGTGAAATAATAAGTCAATAGTACTAAAGCAAATAAATTAATACCGATAATATAACCTAAATTCAAAATCCAAAAGAAAAAGTTTAACCTAATACTCTTCAAATTACAACATCACATAAGTAAGTCCAACGTAACTTAAGTAAATATAATTTAAAAGAAAGGGAAAATATAAGTCTATAACCTCATTCACAACGAAATTCTACTTAATAACGTTAGCCATTATATGTCAAGTTTGTTAATAGTCATTCTTTTTAATTTTAAGATGTGTAATTTCAAAAATTAGAATAATAATACGGTTATGCTAATAAATAATATATAAAAAAAATACGAGTAATTACATAGAATGAAAAGTTGGGATGAGAAGAAAGGAAATGAAAGATAACTAATATAAAAATAAAACATATTATAAAAAATAAAAAATAATTAAAAAGTAAAAAATAAAAAAGAAATTAAAATATAGAAATAAAAAATAAATTAAAAAGAAAAGAAATTAAACATAAATTTAAAAGGAAATTAAAATAAAAAAGAAATAAACTAAAAAGTAACCTTGTAATTACAGGGTGTAATTACACCTAATTCTCAGCCCCCTTTGAGAATTGGAGAGTGTAATTACACTCTACCAATTACTCCCAATTCCCTCATAACTGTGTAATTACTTGGGCAAACAAACAGGTCAAACTGTGTAATTACACCCAATTACACCAATTCCAATTACCTGAGTGGCTTTCCAAACAGGCCCTAAGGCATACAAGCAAGAATGAAATTGGGTGGACACAAAGCTTGAATTTTCGAAATCGGATCGCACTGGACACACTTCTAATGTCAAATTTTCCCGAAAGACTTTAACTACCAATTATTTGATTCATATATTTAATAATAGCTTTAAAGTTTCAATTTAAATGATGTTGTAAATATTATTTCTTTGATGAACCACACTCTAAAAATTAGTGATATTTGGCAACGGTGGTGATTGGGGATAATGGTTGTGATTGCTAGAAGAGGTTTGCGATAATGGTTATGCCATGGTGGCTAGTTATTGTTGCGCGGTGTTAGCCAAAAGTAATGTATGTGTGGCGATAGCTAGCTAGCAGTGAAAGTGGTTAGTTAGCGGTGGTTGTGCTACGGAGCTATCGATAAAAGTGATTGATGGTGGTGACCGTAATGCGAGTGGTTGGTGGTGATGGTTGTGAGGAGCCTGGTGAGGGAAAGTGGTGGCTAGTGGTTGATGAGGCTGAAACCGATTGATGATTTAATGATGGTGATTGACGATTGTGATTATACAGTGAACTAGTGAAGGCTGATGTTCTAGATTTTGTTGAAAAATGGTGGCGGGATGTCAAGAGGAAGTAGTTGACAATAATATTTTTTTCTTCAGTAGTTGGCAATGATTACATCAGTAATAAATAGAGCAATAATAAAAGGATACATTCACAGAAATATCTAGTGAGTATCTTAATGAAAATATTATATCAAATTTGAGTGATTTATTTAAAACTAATAACTGAAGAGAAGTATAATCTTAAAACTATAAATTTTGAATGATTAACTAATTGGTAATTGTGAAAAAATACAATTAACAAACTGGGGTTTGAATAATTCATATTTAAACTTCTATGGGGTGCAAATAAATATGTCCAAAGTATCTAAGTGCTAAGAGCACAATACTTGTCTCTTCATCACAATGAGGGGTCTATATATCTCGACCTTCATAATTTCTTGATTTAAGAAAATAAGGAAAACGAGTAAAAGAAACTGGAAAAGAGATAGAGCAAAAACATATGGTTTCAACTTTCTAGTACATTGCATATGGCCCATAGGCATCACTTTGATCCTCAAAGTCCAGTTCATGTGAGTAAGTGTTGGAAGTTGGAACTTTAAAAATCAAAGCCAAACCCATCGACTCCACATCTTTCACATAAATATCTCTCAAGACATTCTTGCATTTAAACATCTGAAGGATTAAGGGCGTGTCATTTAAACACTTTTTTTAATCGATCAAATATATAGAGTGATTATGTAACACACTCCGCTCACGACGTATCAAAACGACGAATTAAATGATGACATGTGACATATATACCAAAAAATAATTATTAAAAAATAAAATATGAGTAGAAAAATTATTTTAAAACTATTTAGTAAACACAAGCAAAAGAAAAAACCTACCCTCTCACTCACCCACCCACCCTTTTTTCTTCTTCTTCTTCTTCTTCCCGATAAATTCCTACTCCAGCTCCTTCGACTCTTCCTCATCTCTATTGTTGACACGAATTTGGCTAATTTATTCTACATCTCCTTCCTTGAATAACTTTTTCCTTAAAAATGGTGTGAGTAAATAACGAGATTGATGAAAAGTTGGTCAAAATTAGTAGATGTACACAAGAATCTTTTGCTCTTTGTTCTCTGTCGATGGGTTGTGCCTTAAATCAATATATGACATGTACAATACATACTATACTAGTCATTCTAATTCTTCAAAATAACGTCATATCCCCCATCATAACTTAAAAAAATAAAATAAAAATTGTGGTGAAATGACAAATACGTCTTCATCCGAATTAATTAGAAGTACGAGTTTAGTTTAATATGAATTCGTCTTTGCTAAAGAGTATTTTACTCCTCAATGTAAAAAAGTTCAATTCAAATATGAATTTCATCACTTCGATGCGGATACTGAATCGTATAATGAACCCAAAAAATAAGCTTTAGCAAGTTTTTCGTTTTTTATTCTTTTGTTCCTTATCTTCTCAGTTCTCATCCAATTAATGAGTTTCAACAAGTTGTTGTTCTGCAATTCTTAAATATTCTAGTCTTACTTCCAAGATGTTCTAAAGATCTCATCCATATCCCAATCCTGGAAAAGTGTAGTTTGTCATTTAGTGCTTATTACTCCCCCACCAAGTACTTTCTCTATTTTAATAAGAACACTTTCTTTCGACGAGAATATTGAATTATTCTTCCTCTAACCTTTTCACCCACTCATGCCCTACAATTGACTGCCATTTGAAGATTTAATAAGCCAAAGTTAACAGCTATGAAAGATTTAATAAGCCAACAATTTGCAAGAAGCAATAATGGGAACAAGCAAGGTGGAAAAAGTATTTTTTAAATTATTTGTAAAGGTATTATTTGGATCGAACGGAATTTAAATTCTGATCTCTCATAATCTCATTCACTGAATTAATTATTAGATCATACCTTCGGGTGAAATATTAATTTAATTATGGAAGTGGAATATAAAGCCTAGTACGTATAAAATTAGATTTTGCTTAAAATTTAATTGAACAAAAAAAGTGTATATTGGGAAAATTACCTTCATATATAGATTGGTGGATGTACCTAATTTTGCAGCTGCTAGAAAGCTATGTACATAATTAATGTGCATAGCATACAGGTTGTACTTATGAAATCATTGCAAGAAAACGAAAACAAAAGGAATTACGTATTTGTTGAAGATATAGGCCTAACAGTATAATGGTGGCAACGAGTTTCTAGAAAAATTTAAAAAGGATTGCGTCCCATTTAATTATTGTTTGAAGGTATAGGGCTAGAGAGACGAGTCCGGAACCAAAATGCCAAAAAAAAAAAATCATTTTGAACCAAAATATCCTAACAAAAAAAAATGTTACCAAAAAAAAAAAAAAAAAAAAAACCGTAACGGTCCCATTAAGTGCTTTAGCGCATTATTTCTTGCGCTATAGAACGTCCATTTTAAGCAAGAAAATCTTGCGCTAAACTTGACCATTTTGTTAATTTTTTACATTTTCATTCCTTTTTAAATTTTTTTTTTTAACACTTTATTTTATACCCATCCCCACATCTATATAAACGCAATACTTTCATTTTCATTTTAATTCACAACCAATTCACATTCTTCTTCATCTTTCTCTCAAATCTCAATCTCTCAATTATAATTATTTTGAAACTATAAACAATAATAGCCACAAAGTCTTATTATAGTTGCAAAAAATCAATTATTAATTTACAACACCAATTATAATATTGTTGGTGGAGTTGGTGATTTTGCAACAATCCCCAAGTCGCCTTTTGGTGGATTTGCAATTCTAGCCGCCTTGACTTTGCCGGAAATTAATCCCAGAATTTGGTACCTTCGTTCCAACTCTATCTTTATTTTTCGCAATTTAATTTACGCAATATATAAAATTAGTACCATTTTAATTTATATTGAATTTAATTTGTTGTAATTTATTTTCTTGTGATTTATTTGATTGTGATTTAAATTAATAAATATTTAATAATGTCAAAGAGATTAAAACTTATATGCGCGCGGTAGTCTCATAGTAGTAGTCGTATTGTTAAGCGAATGGGCGCTCCCGTGAAACATTTAAAATATGGAAAAAACAAATAATGTAGTATTGATGTTTAAAATAATCCACTTTTAAATAATCAAATATGTAATTAACATTTTACCTTACATTTTAAAATAAATTTTAATAAAAAAACGATGATGATGAAACACAACCCCCCGAAAATCCCATAGAGATACATGTCCCGCACAATCACATACACAAGACAAACCGCCTAGAACTCGTAAGCCATATATATATATATATATATATATATATATATATATATATATATATATATATATATATGGAAAGCCAATCGACTACCATGTAACATACGAGGGACAAGTATTTAGTTTTAAGCAAGGAATCGCTGGTGATAATGAACGGCACACTAAACGTTATACGAGAACCAAACATATGGATGCTCGGCGGGGAGAGCAAACGGGTTCAAATGTGGGGGGATTCAAATGACGATAGACCCACGAACCGGTAGAAATTTTAAGTATGACAAGAAAAAAGAACGCGTAGAAATAGCTAAAATGGTAGCTTATGATTGTTTACCATTTTCCTTTCCCTCGATACTCGGTCTTGGGGTTTGTTACTTACATTCAACGTTGTTATAATCCGTTATTCGAGGGTATTCCTAGAAGTACTTGCAGTGAGCCGATGTTATAGATTTGTTTAAAAAATATAGATTTTATTTGCGTAACCACGTATTTAATTCTTTAAATTGTAATGTTTGTCTTACCGCCGATTTGGGTCTTAGTATTAACCATTTAGATTTTTTTGCTATTACATGTCATCGGGGGCATGTAATCTCGGGTTATGCAAAAAAGAATTAGTAGCTTTTTTTTATATGACGAGGAAAAGGTCGTCACGATGGAAAATTCTTTAGCCGATTCAATGTCTACTATTATGAGAGATTTTTTAACATTTATAGAAAACACTTTGTATTGCTTTAGATAATGCTTCTAATAATACAAAGGCAGTTGGTCTTTTTTAAAAAAGAAATAAACCCTCCTAAAAAATATTTTTCATGTAAGATGTAGTTGTCACATTTTAAATTTAATCGTGTTAAAGATGGTCTTGAGTATTTTGATGATTCTCGTTCAAAAAGTTAGAAATCTTTATGCATGTCTTTTTGTAATGCTTATAGGGGAAGAATTAGAGATTTTAAGAATGCTTGTGTGGAAAATAACACCTTAGACCTAGGAAAATTCAAATAGAAATCGAGACTAGGCGGAACTACACTTACATTACGCTACAACAAAGCATACGAAAAGTCCGGATGCTCCCGAGGATTCCCATACAACAAGTTCACAACAAATATAATACCGATAGTCGACGGTACTGGTTAAATTTTATGCATTGAAGATGTTAAAGAATGTATTGAACTCTTAGAAAATTTTAATAATGCAACTCTTGCTTTTTCTAGACAATTTTATCCCACGGTAACCTAATTTTAGCCTACTTAGCGGAAATAGCTAGAGTTTTACAAGAGTATAAACATAAACCCGATTATCAAGTGGCTATTTTTGAAATGATAATCAAATTTAAGAAGTATTTTTTTCCCATCCCAACTTTATTTATATTGGGTTCCCTTTAAATCCTTGTTTAAAACTGTCTTATACTAAAAATTTGGTTAGTCTAATTTATACATTTTTAGAAATTGAAAGCGGGAACTCAACCATCTTGTGAATAATTAACATGGGACATGCTATTAATATGATATGAGTTTAGAAAAGTTTTTAAGTTAATTACTTTTGAATTATGTGAAAAGACTTTTTAAGTTAACCGTTGCTCCACGCCCTACTACTTCTCAAATGTGATATAAAAAGGGCTTGTCGGGTTTAAAAGTTTTACATTACAAACTTTACATTTTTTTTCCAACTTTGTATTTATGAAAAGAAAACTTTGATGAATATAATTTTTATTTATATGCACCCAAATGTAGATATCAATACAACTTGTTTGGATGGTTGTTACTTTTGTATTATATTATGGTGGAAGATGTTTACTTTGATTGTTACTTTAATTTTATTGTTACTTTCAAGAAAGGTCTATTTTTATACCGCTAATTTGGTCCTAAGTATCAACACAATACAATACATTATGAGAAAAATTTAGCCAAGGAAGACAGTGTTAATAAATTGGAGACCATAGAATTCATTATCCGGCTAAAATTAGGTAAACATAGTGTGCATTCGAGATTGGATTAGATCGGAGTCGACCAACCAATTAATTTAATGGTGAATTAGGACACCTATTTTATTAACTAAGAAATTGAAGATTTGATAGCTAGTGGACTAATGACCAAATGGAAGACATTTGAAGATATTTCCATGACCGAATATGATGTGGGGGAAATTAACGAAATGGTTCAAAATTGGTGATTTTATTATTCTACTATTTTTGTAGAAAATCATGTTATTAAATGCAAGTTAAAAAAAAATACAACTTGCAGAATAAATGTTATCCAAGAATGAATAAAAATATGGCTCATTGAGCTTACTTCTATTTACTTGTGTTCATATTTTTACTTTTATTAAGTTAGGAATATACCTAAAATATACTAAGAATATACTTATAAGTATATTAAGTTATATATATACTTAAACATATATAAGTATATAAAGTATATACTATATATAAGTATATATAGTATATAAGTAAGTATATATAGTATATAAACTATATATAAGTATATATAGTATATAAGTAAGTATATATATATATATATATTAAGTTATACATATATTTAGTATATATATTAAGTATATATAGTATATATGTATATATAGTATATATATTAAGTTATACATATATATAAGTATATGTAAGTTATACATATATATGTATAACTTAATATATATACTATATATATATATATTAAGTTATACATATATTTAGTATATATATTAAGTATATATAGTTATACAATATATTTAGTATATATATTAATGTATATATAGTATATATAGTATATATAGTATATATGTATATATATTAAGTTATACATATATTTAGTATATATATTAAGTTATACATATATATAGTATATATATGTTAAGTTATACATATATATAAGTATATATAGTATATAAGTATATATATATATATTAAGTTATACATATATATAAGTATATGTAAGTTATATATATATATATAACTTAATATATATATAGTATACATATTAAGTTATACATATATTTTGTATATATAGTATATATAGTATATATGTATATATAGTATATATATTAAGTTATACCTATATATAGTATATATAGTATATATAGTATATATATTAAGTTATCCACATATTTAGTATATATATTAAGTTATACATATATTTAGTATATATATTAAGTATATATAGTTATACACATATTTAGTATATATATATTAAGTATATATAGTATATATAGTATATATAGTATATATAGTATATATGTATATATATTAAGTTATACATATATTTAGTATATATATTAAGTTATACATATATATAGTATATATATTAAGTTATACATATATATAAGTATATATAGTATATAAGTATATATATATTAAGTTATACATATATATAAGTATATGTAAGTTATACATATATATATATAACTTAATATATATACTATATATATATTAAGTTATACATATATTTAGTATATATATTAAGTATATATAGTATATATAGTATATATATATATATAGTATATATATTAAGTTATACACATATATATAAGTATATATAGTATATAGTACATATATATAGTATATATATTAAGTTATCCACATATTTAGTATATATATTAAGTATATATAGTATATATATGTATATATATTAAGTTATACATATATTTAGTATATATATTAAGTTATACATATATATAGTATATATATTAAGTTATACATATATATAAGTATATGTAGTATATATAAGTATATATACTATATATTTTAATTATACATATATATGTATACGAAAAACACTATTCCGTATTGTTAGACAACGAACTCCTTTCAATTTGTGACTAAAAGACTTGTATTTTTTTTAGGGATTCAATGGCTAAACAAGAATATTTAAACTTTAATTATAAAGTTGTATAACATATGTAAATATTCCTACAATATACAAATAAATACTATAATATATATATATAATACAAAACAACAAAAAAAACATATTTTAAACACTAAAACCGGACCGGTTCTGAAAAGGGTTTGGAGTTTAAAACCTTTCAAATAGCGGAATCCGTTAAACCGGAAGAAGACAAAACTTCAAAGTTTGAAAAGCGAACCGGCCGGTTCCAAACATTAATTTTTTTCCCATAATCGGGTTCCGGTTGGAACCGGTTGACACCCTTAGATGTACCTAATTTTGCAGCTGCTAGAAAGCTATGTACATAATTAATGTGCATAACATACAGGTTGTACTTATGAAATCATTGCAAGAAAACGAAAAACAAAAGGAATTATTTGTTGAAGATATAGGCCTAACAGTAGAAATGAGTGGCAATGAATTTCTAGAAAAATAAAAAAAGGATTTGCGTCCCATTTAATTATTGTCATTAAAGGTATATGTATATACTGGCCTTTTCAACTCTCTGTCATAATCGCTGTGCTTGTAATTCTCGATAATATATTCAAGTTTAAAAAGGACATTATGCGAGTATGCAAAAGTGTTTAAAGTAATTTAATGAAATAAAAATATGAATTAGTTAATCATGGTTGAATGATATAAGTACACATACAAACGTACAAATACAATAATAATGATTTGTAACAATAAGGATAAGAATAATAAGAATTTGTTTTCATTAAGAATAATGACGCGTCGGTAAAAAAATCCAATAATTATAGTAAAAATATTGTCTTTAAATTGCCAAAATTACTATAAATGTAAATAAATATTTAGGGAAGGCGGGACAAAATTGGGTGTCAACAATCAATCAACTTCTTTCAATTCATAAACAATATTTAATGACTAATAATGTATTTATTTAAACATAATAAATATAACAATTCAAATTAACAAATTAACAACTCAAATAGTAAAAATACAATTACAAATTTAACAAATTAAAAATATATTATTTGATTAAAAAAAAAAAACATTTATGCTCACTAGAACAAAAAAAAACATGGAGATGTTTTTTTATGGAAAATAGCAAGGATTAAATGTTAAGCATGCTTAGAAGTGGGCGAGTGGGTGGTTTATATGAGCGGGGGGACATTTAAGAAAGAGGGGGCTTTTGGGGGGTCAAAATAAGCCTTGAAAATTTGGGGATCATTCATAAAGTGAATTTGTTTCCAAATTAGGAAAGAGGTCATTCATTTTGGCGGACTAAAAAGGAAATAGGTTCAAACAAATTGAAACGGAGGGGTAATGTATATAACAAAATAATAACAAAAGTTGGTGGTGGGGGTCGAAGATTTTGGGTTATTTTAATCGAGTTGGGTTTTTGGACTTGGGGTTGGGATTGGGTTATAGAATCTAAACTTGTGGGGGTCGTGGGCGAAAATGACATTCTTGGACGTGGGGACCACCTGGGTTTCGCCTCAATGGGGTTTTTTTTTGCCACTAGAGGGACCGGTGGTGGGTTAAGGGTTTATGAGGAGTCTATGGCGGTTGCTTTATAGGATAGAAAAGATGCTTCCATACAAAAATAACTCTTAATGATATTAAAACTTTGACCAGTTTTCTTTGCGCTAAAGATCTTATTTTTTTATTGGGGTATTTTGGTTCAAAATGGTTTTTTCGCACTCAATAACTGGCCTTTTCAATTCTCTGTCATAATTGCTGTGCTTGTTTCTCTTCATCAAGTTTAAAAAGGACATTATGCGAGTATGCAAAAGTGTTTAAAGTAATTTAATGAAATAAAAATATGAATTAGTTAATCATGGTTGAATGCAAACACAAATGCAAATGATCCTAGTCTGATATAAACATACGTGAATTAGTTAATCATGGTTGAATGATAAAAGTACACATACAAACAAATGATATGTATTTGTTAGTCTGATATAAACATACGAAAGAAGTTTTTTTAACCTAGCTGAAATATGCTATTTCATCATGGTTATTGCCTCTCTTTTTTTTCAGGCATTCACTAATATGATTAATTTTGATGCTCGCGGCAGAAAGTCCACTATAAGTAGTTTTAACGTTTTCTGTCAAAAAAGAATCCATTTTCGAGGATTATTTCTGGTTAAGAGTACAATTGTTTTACCGTTTCACCATAGTCTTCGGTGGTAAGATGGTTGTTACCTGTTAGATTAAAAATATAGTAGTAGAGATTTCCATAAGTACTATTTCTAGTCTAAGCTCTCTTAATTTCTGTCTTTGAACCAAAGAGAACAGTTGCCATTTTAAAAGGCTTGAACTGTGAACTTAATAATTTTATAGTAGTAGGGCATTTGACTCTGTAACAATCTCGTGCTCAAATTTTCATTGGCCAAATGAAAGTGGGTCATTAAATCTCAAAAGCTTGATTTTAGTCGTATTGGCACAAAACTCGGTACAATTATTATTCTCTCCTTTGACACAACCTTTAGTTTGAATCTTGAATTAAAAAAGACGTGTCTCCAACGACAAGAAAGCTTTCAGAAAATGCCAGCCTTCTCTTTTACCTGACGATGAAACAGTGAAAACTGTAAACATATGCATGAAATAACAACAAAAATAGACTTCAACAAGGCTGAGGCCCGAGAATAGCCCAGTCAACTTTTGGGTGGAAATTCATTTTACCTACTATTTCTCTAGGTAATTTACTACTCATGACAACTTTATCTCAACTTTTTTAACTGTAAAAGATTACATAAGTAAGATGCTATATTTCAAACAAAAACAACCATAATGTTCTTTTATGCGTGTTGCGTAGTAAAACCTAGCAAAATGGTCTATGTAATTATGCTAGTGAAATTTACAAGCTAGTAACACAATAAGAATGACTTAGAGAACAAAAAATGACCGAGAAAATGGTCAGCAATTAATAGATGTATATAAACGTTATGAGCATTGGGTGTGTAGGCGTCTGAACATAATTTCAAACCAGTATTGTTTGTGAATCATTTTTTGTTTACTATTTTATTAATTTTTTAACTTCAACTTTGAAATACGAAACTTAAGGTTAGAAAACTCGTTTGAGTAGCATTTTAGGTGAAATAATGATCTTCGTACACAAAATTTCAAATCATTCTCCAAGTGAAATTCATGTCCAAAAACAACTTCATACCTTTAAATATTTATTTTCTGAAATTTCACATCAAACATCATAAACTCCTCCAACGTAACCAATCGAAATTGGTCATTTTTCAAGTTTTGATATATATGATCCTTAATCAAATGTTTCGGGTCAAGCTTTGGTATGGAAAAATTATTGATATGGATCGATCGGAGCACTTCTCCCTTTAATGAGCTTTACGTTATGCAAAGAGTCTGAAATTATCGAGACCTCATAGTGTATTCTAGACATCGGGTGAAAAATCAAAAAATAATCCTCGGGAGTAGTAATTTGTAGAGTTAAAAAAATATTCGAAAATAAGATCTACCAAAAGATTTGACAAGAAAGCCAGGCTAGCTAGCTACAATGTACTACAATTAATTCTTATCCATGAGAAATTTTTTAGTAGGTCATTTATGGTTAGATCATCTACAAGGGTAAATAGCAAAATGCCTAGTTAGTAGCTATGTTATCCATTTATCTGTTGACATTATTAGCTTTAACCCTAGTAAGATGTGAATTCAAAGAGTAGCTGTGAAAGCCGGCCAAACACCTACCCCTAATTTTAATTTTGAAAGGAAGAAAAAAAAGAAAAAAAAACTAAAGTGAAAGCAACCGGCTTTGCTTGCCCATAAACTGACATACTTTGGCATTTACACATATTCCGTGTCCACTATGTACACTTATATTAGAAATATATTTTGGAACCCAACCATATGCCTTCGTTAGATAGATCTACCTTTTACATGTAAATTTTCTTGGAATTTCCTATGTCAAAGCTTAAGCTCTTATCGAACTGGAGCGATAAATGACTAGATAAAACAACTTTCTCCTACCCCATGCAGCAATGCCCCCATTTTCACGTATCAAAATATTGACTGGATAGATTTTATTTTTTATAACATGGTGTCCAGATCGACTTGCGTTCACTTTAACCAATATACTCCGAGTATTTATTACTTTGCAATATTATATGTATCAGGTTACTCTACCCTATCAAAGATTAAGCAAAGGGAGGAAGTTAACCAATATTTTTCTGTCTTAGTTGGGATTAATTTGACGAACTCTGATCTCTTGGGGCATTTCTCATTTCTTTTTTCATAACGGTTTTATTGGGGTCAACTTGCGTCCACTTTGACTAGTCACTTGTTATCTATTATCTCCCAATTTTGTACATATGTACCGACTAGTTTTGCCCGCCACGATCCAAATGATAAAAAAATCACTTAGTAGTTCTTTTTTTTGGTTTATGATGGAATTTAAAGTATGATCTCTAAGGATCTTTTCCACTTGAGTAACTATTGTGTGCTGAGTGCGAAAGCTATTTAAGTGATTAGAATATACGTTTTAACAGGCAACAGCCAACTTGTTTCCTTCTTTTGTCTTTACATTTAATTGGACAGAACAGAAGCCATTGTCTTCTTTCCAGAGTTTTCTCTTTATGGTCAGTCAGTGAAAGATTTTAATACTTTCTGAAACTCCTCAGACTTTAACTGTGAGCCCCCCATGACACAACCCCTTTGTGCCCATAATACTTCGTCTTTTTCCCAAATTTACTCCCTTCCAACTAATATTCAAACTACATACTATATATATGTATATATCTGTTAGGGAAACCGTACGATTAAAGAGAACAAAGAAGGAACCATTAAAGAAAGAATGAAGATTCAATGTGATGTTTGTGATAAAGAAGAGGCATCAGTTTATTGCTCCGCTGATGAAGCCACCCTTTGCCAACGATGTGACTACCAAGTTCACCATGCCAACAAGCTTGCTAGCAAACACATTCGTTTTTCTCTAATTCATCCTTCTTTCAAAGACTCTCCTCTTTGTGACATTTGCCAGGTACTAATCTCCACTTATACAAACTTTTACACATTTCTTTGTTAGGATTTTAGAATTTTAGTCATAATATTACTTTTACACAATCGATAATTGCACTTTTAAACTTGAGTTAATTAAAATGTATATTTGTGTCCCTTATACATAAAACATGTTATATTTGAGTTATTTTCAGAAATGAATTTCTCTCATAAGTGGAATAACGATACAAATTTAACATTAGAGTAGGGTTGTGAGAGACCAGAGCGTACCGCCCTGTCATAGTCACAAGTTTGTTTATAGTCGTGCTTGCTTCATAGTCAACAAGGTCAAAACTTCCAGAAAAAAACTTTGAATTGGGAGGTTGATCCTCTCGGTAAGCTGACTGTACTCCAAAGAGACACATGTAGATAACATATGAATAACTAAATGATCAAATATTGAATAAATCATTAAATCTATGAAGATTGAAGGATCAAAACTATGCATTTTAATCAATTAAACATTAAATATGCTTAGCCAGATATTACAAGGACTACAAGCACATTTCGATCATTAAAAACGCAAAGATGACCTTTCTTTTACGCTTTCGGTATATTGAAATTAAACTCTTTTTCTTATTTGCATTGGTAACTAATTTTCAGGAAAGACGAGCCTTGCTATTTTGTAAAGAAGACAGAGCAATACTTTGCAACGAATGTGACTTGCCTATACACAAAGCAAATGAACATACAAAGAAACACAACAGGTTTCTTCTAAGTGGAGTGCAACTCTCTTCTGCTGTGGCTTCTAATTATGACCAAACTTCATCATCTTCATCACCCACTGGATCTGCTGCGAGTAATGCTGGCACTAAGTCTAAAGCTCGCAGTGGTTATTCTGGGATTAAGAGTAATTCGATTTCGACTACAGAATCAACACCTAATTTTCAAGTTGATTATAATCAAGAGGGTTCAGTTTCAACTAGTAGCATATCAGAGTACTTGATTGAGACTCTTCCTGGCTGGCATGTTGAAGACTTTCTTGAATATCCCTGTTCTTCTCCCTATGGTAATTAAGTTTTTTTTTTTTTTTGGCCAATTACACATTTATTATTTAACTTATATTCACGGACAATGCTGATTGAGGCACCCTTGGCAGAGGAATGTCATTCCACATCGCTTTTTTTATTCTCCTCTATGTGTAAATATAATTTTCTGAAAAATAGTAATGTATATATATACAATAAGTTGACACAACTTAAAAGTATTACAAAGAAGATACTATATCAATTTAAGATAGGAAATAAAGCCTTAACACCAACATAGTCCCGGAGAACTCACTAGCTTGCTGAATTATAACAGTAGGCTGACGCACGGAGGTGGATGTAGTGTATAAGTTAAAGCAGATGTATCTAACAACGCTGGTTCAAACCATGTATATGTGCTAAAAATTTTACTAAATAAGTACATATTCTAGATTACAAATCCTATAAATCAAATGGATCATGGTAGAATTCTGAATTCGAACCTATAATGTTCAAATTCTAGATCTGCCTCTTCCGACACTGATTATGTAAAATCTCTTACCCCACTTAATGAGAGAGTAAATAATTTTTCACAAATCGGTACAATTTAACATGCTGTATAATGCATAACTTGCTCTATTTTCATGTTACTCATTTTACTTATTTTGGATAGTTATCTTTAAATGGCCTAATAAGTTGAAAAATGTTTTAGTGTATCGGTGGATTCTGTTAAACAAGTTTTCCTTATGTATGTATGTTCAGAACTTGCAACTAATGATGCTGTTTGATTGCAGATCAATTTTGATCAGATACGGCCGGCTGTTTAGTTTTTTCCACTACAAGAAGTGGGGTTACCTCTTAACATCAAATTAAGCCTGTAGAAAACAATGTGTTGAAAGCAATCAGCAAGAAAAATGGAGCTCCTGTTCTTCAGATACCCTTTAAAGGCATCAATCTTTTGAGACATAAGACAGAGTTATACAAGCTGTCATCTGACCTTTTCTTTTGGTTACTAATTTTGATCAGTTACTTGGTTTTTGGATAAGTAAAAACCAAACTGTTTTTGCAAGTCAAATCACTTCGACTTGTTAGAATCTATCCATCAGACATAAGAATGGGTTTTTACCGGATCCGGGGTGCTCTTGTTTTTGCTTTGTGGGAGCTGATCTTTTTGTAATGGCTTTATGCCCAATTACCCGCTTTGATTATTGAATATGGTGTTCGTATTTAACAAGTTATTTCGCGTATTCATGGCCAGATCAATTATTGAAGGAAGATTGACGCTAAAAGGCGCATGCATTGTTTTAGATTTTCCTTTTGGTTCCTAAATTAGCCCAGCAGCAGCGTCGTTATAATCGTACAGAAGGTACTTTCATATTAAGGGCTCTACTTCTAAGATAAAAAGAGACTATCTCGGCAATCAATGACAGTTCAAATCTTCAATCATCCATTATAGTATATGGTAAGGAATTTTCAATCATCTATTATAGTATATGGTAAGGCAATTAAGGCACAAGAACAACAAGAATAACTATGTTTCATCCTAAACTAGTCGAAATTATTTGGTATATAAATTTTCGCTGTTCATTTGAATTGCTATTACTATTCAAAAGGTTAGATTATGTATTGGAGGTTCTCTACATTTCATAAATTCATTAAACATATTGAAAAGACCGGTGGAACACAGGGTCTAATGTCCTGAATATGCCTTAGTCCCCATTAGTTAGTGTCATCTATAGGAATATTTTGATTCTACTTTGTTCTAATTCCTTACAAATAATGTTGACTTTACCTTGCTTCCTTTGAATACCTTCCATTACTATGGTTTTATTCCGATAGGCCGTCCATTGGGAGTGAATTAATATGGAGGAAGGCCAATGCAAACCGGAGTAAGAGACTCGAAGGCTCACATGAGAACTTCATTTAATGAGGGTAATGGGATGTCTAGCTACTGTTGAAAAATTCATTAATAGCCGATAAGCGGAGTGCTAGGATGAAATAATACTATTCATATTTGTTGCGCATTAAATCTTGATATAACTTGCCACGAACCTCACTCCTAAAAATATCCGACACGCTTTAAAGGACAATGTAACCTTACTAAAGCTCGTTCAATCAGTTCACATCACTCCTAAATAAATATCTCCACAAGACTATTGATACTTAAAGTGAATCCACATCACATTGCACTAAAGGACGATATGAGCCAGTCTAGCTGGTCGGCCAGATAACAGAAAACGAATTCCCGTAAAGATTTAACTTTCGAATGACAAACCACAAAATATACCATCTGGAATATCAAATAAGAAATGTCAGGCCGAAGAGACAAGATTAAGCCCCAATGATGTACAAGCTCAAAATTTTTACTTACACGACAACATTGTCATTGCAGCTTGTGTCCTATATAATACAGCTGAAGTTAAAAAGGAGGTCAAACTGTACCCCTGAGTTCAAATTTACTAATTTTCGACTTTGTTTCCTTTGTCCCCTAGTGTAATTTACAGTTAAATGGTGGACAAGTGCGGGAAGAAAAAGGTATAACACTTTGACATTGCATACAGTTGAACCCATCTACAGAATTGTCATGAGAAAAGCGAGCTTCACAAGAGAGAACAGAACCCCTCCTACAAAGAGAGGGAGAAAAGTAAGCACCTTATTGCAAGTTGACTTCAGAATTTATGCATATTTGCAAAATAAAGTTGGAATTCATGACGAGTCAACAACCACCTTACCTTTCACCATCGCTCAAGCACTTGAAATGCCATCTCAAGTAAAAACGAAAATCCTATCTGCAATTTCGGTTCGACATACTGGACACTCGGCACAGGCAAGGGAACAAGATTTACATACTACAAATTAAGTCGACATTAGACAGCACCTACCAAGGAAGCGTGGATAATCTGAGCACATAATCAGAAAGTTAACTTACAGCAAAAATGTCGGCAAGGAAGGAGCATTGCAGAAGTTGGTGATTCGAAACAGACTTTACATGCATGTGAATTTGCATCTGCATTCCCCAAATATGTGTGGTCCTTTCCCTTCATCTCTTGCATCCGAGCCTGGTGGCGCACATGTAAAAGATCTTTAATATTTCACGTTATATTTCGAGCCATCAAGAAACCTAAAGAAACAACAGTTGTTATTAGTAGCTTCTACCCATGCAAAAACCTAAGCATTAACATGTATTCCCGTACCCATTTTATATCACATTTCCCATTTTAGGTTTCATCTTAAAATGTTTGACACAATTTAGCTAATAGCATTACACTACAAAGTCAAACTCTTCTAAGAATTTTGGATCTATTTGACTGTCAGAAGTTAAAAATGTTTTCTCTTATAACTACCAACTGTCAGTTCAACATTTTCTTCCATTACTAATTACTAATATTAGTAATATCCTACTCAAGAACAGTACGACTAGCCTGAAACAGCCTCAAAAGATTGACATGCAGCAGTAAATAAAAAAGCTAATATTGTGGCTCCTAGGTCTACAACAACAACAGCAAACCCAGTGTAATCCCACAAAGTGGGCTCGGGGGAGGTAGAGTGTACACAGACCTTACCCCTACCTTGGAGGTAGAGAGGCACCTAGATATGATTCATTGAAACATTTCAGAAGCACTAACGCAAAAGCATTAGTATGCGAGAAGCCCCATGGAATGACAAATGACTGAAAACTAGGTAGTTCTTGTCTTTCAATTTATAATGACACTAACTTTATTTTAAGATGTCTCGAAATGTTGATACAATTCTATTTCTACACAGCTTTCAAGAATGAAAATTCATTGCACTAGCCACATTTTAAACTTTGATGTGATATTTCTCCACTGAGCTAACTTTTCAACCATTACTTCAATATTTTCTCCAGTTATCACTAAAATTATACGTAACTCATGTTAACATCTTAAACGCCATCATCAGTCAAATATGAGGTATAAAATCGGATGGGAAGAATAAGTAAAGTATATTAAATCCCATGACTTGTGTATGTCGGACATCCACTCTCCCCACCCCTATAGTGTGCTACTAAAATCTAACAGCCATCCTATCTTCCAAAAAGCTTGCATAGGTTACTGGATCCAAAGTATATCTCACACTCGTTTTTACAACTGAATAGACAAAAATGACCACATTAGAAAGGAAAAATGCAAAATAAAGCTTATCTAGCCTCTTTATGAGTGTGCGATGTTTAAATACAAGGAAATTAGGTAGCTTTACGAAGCATACAGAGCTTCAACTCAGAAATGACAAGGACGCGAACACATACATGTAATAGATACAATTGCTAAGTGGCAAGAAAAGGATAAACATAATTACCTTCAAGCGGGCAACAAGAGGGTCTTCCTTCAGAATTTCAGCAACTGCGGTTGTATGATCCACTGTCTGTCCATCATCGAGGATGGGGTCATTGTACTCATTATCATTCATTTTTGGATCGTTCATATTGTCTCCTCCAACATTCTGCCTTTCTGCTACTGTCTTTAACTCTTGCCTGGCACCATTCTTTTTCCTTAGCTGAGAAATGAGCACCCACATATTCGCTAAATCATTTTCCAGAGTTGCCTCCCTTTTCTTTCCCTCTTCAACCTTTTTCCGGTACTCATCTTCCAGTATTTCCTTCTCAACCAAGGTGGCCTCCAGAGCTGCCTCACGTTGTTTTCTTGCCTGCAACTCCTTTTTTAAATCATCAGGATCTAGATCCCATGTGCCAAAGCCATCACGAACAACTCCAGGAACTTCAATTTCTCGGTCAGAAACCCGACCTCTACGTCCTTGCCATAGGTTTTCACCATGCTTCCGATGGCGAACATTACCAGTTTGTGCAATGGAACTCCTAGAATTTAATACCTGTCGAGCAGCCAACAATTCTTTCTCGAGTTTTGTATTCTGTATCGATAGCTTTGTCACTTCACCAGCCAAATTTTTAAGTTCAACTGCAGCAGCAGATGCTAGTTCTTTTGCATATGAGGCTTCTTCAGATAATTTCTGGTTCTGCACTCGTAATCCACTGCTCTCCTCTACACTCTGAACAAGTTCCAACTTCAACTTATCATTCTCAATATCCTGCTCAAGCAAGAAACTTATCAGAGCCATGATATGGACTCATTTAAAGAAATGCAGTGACAATAAAGTGACTGTATGCAAAAGAAAGCCAAATAAGCAGAGTTAGAGAGAGTTTGTCCTTTAGTTGCTGTAGATATCACACCAATAGAAGATTGACGAACTCTAATATAGAAATGCCAAGTAATGCTTGCTTTCATGCAGGTAAAGCAATTAGTCAAACATAAATTTAACATATGATATATTAACCTAGAGAAAGTGGGTGAACAAAATGATTGCGTCTAGGCTCCATGATGTAAAGCGACTTATATAAAACCTTGTCTTGGAACAGGTATGGATGTCAATACAGAATGTTACAGCACCAAGCTCAGTATGTTTATATAGAATAGAAGAAAGAAAAAAAAAAGTGAACGACTAAGCATCTCAGATGATTCAAATTCCAAGTTAAAAAACTTATCAGGCATGCCCTGTAAGGCATTTGCAAGTGCTAGCTCCTTTCTTTTTGCTTTCTTTAGAACTTTATATAAAGGAACTCATAACAACATTTCCATAGAACTTAAGAGTTTGACTTTTCAATTGATATTTAGATTTCAGAGGCGCTATGGCTTCATATGATTCCCTGTTCTGCATCTCATAGCTCAGTTAATTAAACAGTGATATCTCCAGCCCCTCCCCTGCAGGAGACCATCTTCATGAAAATAAAATAAGAAAATAAAATTGGGTCTCAGTTCTTCGTAGATCACTATTTCCAAAAGATGCCATATACCACAAGAATTTAAACGAGAACCAGTCAATGGACAAACGTGAAGCCAGTTAATCCTGGGATGAAGGATATAAATCACCTGCAACTGAATTTTCTTTTTAAGGTCATCAATATACTCGTCTGATACACCCTGTGATGTGGAGTATGACTTTTCCACCTTCACTATGGCTAGCTGCTGCTCAAGATTACAAATAGTTTCCTGTAGTTCCTTGTTCTCTAAACACTGAAACAACAAAAACAGCTGCATTAATCCTGGACAATTAGGCATTCGCAGGCCAACAACACTAAGGTGACTATCATATGATTAACAAAGATAAATAATGGTGCTTTTTCACCTTGTTTTGCAGCTCTTCCTGGAGAATCCGATTGTCCGCTGATTTTATCTGCATTCAAAAAGTCAAATTCTAAACAACTCCATGTAATAGATGTTCTGCACTGTGTGATAGATAGGAAAATTCTTTCGATTAGATTTTAAATTAATTGAATTGGTGCAATCAAGGAAGGATTAATCCGGTTACCAACCTCAAGCTCAAAACCGGTTTCACTACATTGTGTCATCAGCTTCAGCAAAGTCTGACAAAAGATAGAACTATGAGACAAAAAGAAAACACCGTGAAAGAGAAAACCAATGAGGTAGAAAAAGGAATAATGTTACATCACCTGCTGCATTTCAACTAAAGATGCACCGGTGATTGATGCTTCACCATTTTCAACAATACGCTGTTCTAAGATCTTCATCTGCTCTCTCTTTTCTTGAATCTCACGCTCCAAATTTTGAATCTGTCACATGTTTAGGCATTACATTGAGTAAGGATCTTAAAAGCAGGAGACAACCAAAAAAAGTTGTTTTCATGAAAATCATGCAGCTGCAATTGCCTAACAACAAAATCCTACACGCTCATCAGGGATTTAACACGCCTAGGGACTCTACTGAAGACACCAGAAACTGAATATGTTTCACAAGTTAATAAAAATACCAATACCAGGCCTTCAATTCCGCGGAAGCATCAAACAATAATTCATTTGAATTTCCAACAATATATCTAAAACGTTTACAAATTTAGAGAAGATTATTCACTGCAAAGTATAGCGGCAGAATATTCAAAGAAAGACCCAGTATATGACTATTGCAGAGATAAACATATCCATCAAATGTACGAAGGATTCAGTCTAAGTACAAACTAAAAAGCTTACATCAGTACAAGTTTTTGAATTCTGAGGATCCTTCAAAGACTGCTCCATCATTCGTTTCAATGTACTCGTACTGAATGCAATCTCTCCAGAAAGCATCTTGACTTGCTCAACTAGGAGGTCCATCTGATCTGACATTGAAACTCCTTCCTATGTTCAACAGAAAGACAAATAAAACATCAAAAATTGAGGGAATTAATATTTGATATATAATGGAAAAGAATCCATTAGATAATAGAGTATTGCATTTGAAAAAACAATCTTAATGGAAAAGGCTAGATTTGAACAAAAAGTAATAACTTCTCAATCCTGAGACAACAATGGGAGAATGCTCAAAATCTACGCATCAAAGGAAGTTTGAAAAGTTAATGCTTGGAAATAATTAGATATCAAAAAGTCAAACTCCATGCAAAGACAACAATGTTAGCACTATTCAGATAAAACTTAACTACATGTGGATTGAAAAATAACAACTTCAACTATTAACCGACAAATCCATTGATTCCTACAGAGGATTAAGGGTCATACGCACTGAATGGGAAGTAGAATTAAGAACAAATGAATACGTCTCCTCCTTTAGAAGGTCTTAAGAAAGAGGGAAAAAGACATACTATAGGCAGCTTCGAACCACAGGAAGAACCACTGGTAAGTTCACCCGCCTGAGTTGATTCTGTAATCACGCCGACAGCCTGGGAGATATCATCATTCCACTTGCTAGAAACTCTTCTGTGTTTGAAATCAGAAATCTCTGATGAAGAATCTCTTTGATTCTCGCTATCTCTGGGCACAGAACGATCCAATTTCTGGTGGAAGGGTGAAAAAAAGAAGAAGATCACTTCAGGAAATAGATTTTATATTTGTAAGGTGAAAATACAAAAGATCAATCTAGAAGAATGATTATAAATCTATATCAGGCGGCATTTCAGTCAATCTGCATGTGAAAATAGATTACACATCTGACTCAGGATAGATGCCAGAGAATTTGCATGCAAATAGTAACAGAAACCAAAAGAAACAACAAAAACTTAATTTACACTCTTGCAGGGGAGTGATACTCTTAAAATTCCTATGGCAGATGATATGAAGAGCAGTGGTAATAAATAAGCATATTCACCACTGCCTAAAGCAACTGTAAAGGAGTAGGAAAAAGTCTTCCAAAAAATCAAAACACATCTGATGTACCTAAAATCCAAATTCTGATATGATAACCTAGAGTTCTAGTGAGCAAAGAACGGAAAATAGAAATAGCACTCAAGATAAAAAGAGAGGGCAGCGTACATCATCTTCAGAAGCAAATCGACTCTTCTGATGTGCAGCAGCATCCCCCAAATACCCAGGAATTGTATTTTTTGAAGAAACAAGGATCAGTTTAGTTAGCTTCTGTATCCGGCTCAGTAGAGCAGCCTTGGCGTCCTCCTCCTCTTCCAACCTTGACTGCATCTTCACTTGTCCCTCTTCCAACTGTGAAAAGATTGTTAATAATAACACAACACAAAATCATTTACACCCTATGTTCCATTCTACATTGCATTCTTTCCTTTTGGTCCATTCCAAGAAAATCCGCACCTTTTCATAATTGGAACTCTTAATTTCAAAATTCTCGTTTTCTACTCCGTACGGATCAAAAACAGTGTCCACTTAGCCATTTGCACACCCCTTAAGAAAATACTAACTCCTAGACAAAAAGAGGTAATTTGACTAAAGTGCCCCTAATTAAATAGGTATTGGGATTTGATCACATAGCACTTAATAGGGGCAAATTTGGAAAAATAAGGTTAATTCTTTCTTGATTTGATAAGTGGACACTCTTTTTGACTCAAGAGAAAAAGGCTAAGTGGACTCTTTTTGATCCGGAGGGAGTACTATTTTAGAATTGACTGACACTTTTTGACCACAAGGTACACAGGCTACTTTGAGGATATTAATTGTTTTAGCTTATGTGACTTTTGATCTTTCTTTAACTCTATGCTGAGACAAACACCGCCATATATAGTTAAACAGACAGAGTACGTCCAAAGAAAACATCTTAGAAGCTAAGTACAGATATCATTAAATATGGAATCAGTTGTACGACATATTTCTTTTCTTCTTTTTTTTTTTGGGATAATAAGTTGTAGGTCAGATATTTGACTTCAAATTGTAGATAGAGTTTACCAAACCATTTTACTTGAATGCATACCTGCTGTTTCAAGGTCATAAGTTCTTCAGGATTGACTCCTACAAGCATCCCTCTTCTTAGCTGATCAAGCTCTTGCTTGAGACAAGATATTTCTTTCTGATATTTCTTGATCAGCGATTTCTCATCAATAATCTAAAAGAAAAAAATCATATTCAGCTTTCTATACTGCAATTCCATAAAACTGAAATGATGCAGATAGGCAAACCTTGTTGCGAGATGCATAAATCTCGACACGCTTAGCCCTACTTGCAAACTTTAACGTATTATGGGTTTCTTCCATATTGCTTGAAGCAGGAGTAACGGTGCATATGAGCTACAATCAAGAAAGAAGCAGGAAATTAGTCATCTCTTCAGATAAAACAATGTCTCATAAAAGACAGCAAAGGCTAAGAAGCAGACGATGCACATCCAATTGGATAGACTGGCAGTCTCATATGGTCAATAGAATGGATACATGTGCTTAATTGCACTCACAGAAACATGTCCATGCCCACTGAGTGAAGATTGTAGCAGGCGAGTAAGTTTAGAATCTCGATAGGGAACATGAGATGCCTTCCCTTCACTTAATTTTCCAATGACCTTAACACATGAGAAAAGAATTAACGTGTCAGATTGAAATAACCCAGAAGTAGAATTTCATATAATCCTCAACAAGCTCAAGAAAGAACACAGATACTGATCAATAATGCCAGAAGGTACGGAGAAGTCAATCACTGACAAATGTCATCAAGCAATTTTAATGGGAAACCTACATACAAACTGTCAACAATTATTGGTTAAGTACTTACAGTTCCAAGAGTCAGTAGACTTTTGTTTATGTACGATCCTTCTTTTCTTCGTAACCCAGTAGTTTCAGTTTTAGAGCTCTCAGATCCAGCTAGATCAATCAAGTTCTGTGAGACAAAACAAATTAATATTAGATGCTGCCATTCAACAGTTAATATTTTCAATGCTGAACAACTAGTGTCAGAAACCATACAAGCTGTGAGAAGATCACTCCATCATATTCATCGCCATGGGCACTACTTTCAATCATCTGCATAATGTGTAATGAAAGGGACAATAGTCAGACTTATCACCAGTTACCAGTAGCAAAAACTTAAACTACTAGGAGTAGGAAGTTATGAAGCAGAAATTAATCACAGCACGTTCAGGGAAACACAACAAAGCTATCCCAGTTATATTAAACTGTTAGAGTATCAATATTCTCAACTAAAATCCTCAAGGCATTTGAAAGCTCTAAAATGCCGTAGTTGTCTTCAGAAGACCTCTTAAACATACAGAGAGACAGCGAGAGTAACTTCTCAAAAGCATGTGTTCGGACCCAATAACTTGAAAACCGTAACATTTAAGCCATCAGCTGACCAAAAAACTGATGTTTAATGCTGCTGAGGGGTTTAAACTCATGCTCATTTATGTGCAGAAGATGAGCAGAATTTAGAATTCCAGATCAAACAAAGAAATGTAGCAGAGTGACATCCTGATCCACTAACCAAGGTGAATATTGTGTGACTGCGGCTACTAAACAGATTGAAGTTATTTGAACCAACGTGGCGGTGCTCTGCAGCAGTAAGAACGCAATCAGCATCAGGATCCACAAAAAAATGGCTATGAATAAATGTTATTACCCGACAAAGAACAAGAACAGATTCAACAATTACCTTCCCCAGCAGCAATAAACGAAAGAGCATGCCCAGGTGACAAAACAACTTCCTCCTTTATACCTTCAACATAAGTACCCTGAAAATTTGCAAGAATAAAAGAATCAAGAACCATACAGCAGCATTAGAATCATGAACTTTGATAGAGAAGCATGAATATCTGTTTTCCAGTAGAACGACTACAGGCTAAAAACACCACCTGCAATTGCTGGTAGGTAATGATAGGTTTTTGATACTTCAGGTGACAGAAAGAATGCTAGATTTTGTTTATTTCGTGGTACATGTCTGGAATTAAATAGATGTTCATATGTTTAGTTATACTTTGCCTGATAAATTCAAGACTCGGGCATGTGATTTTCAAGATTAACTGAAATGGTTGTCCATAGCCCATAGGAACACAGCTATTCTGCAGTTCCTCTCATAAAAACAATATACTTGTTTATCAACAAACATATAGAAAGAAGGATAAACAATAACCAGAAGTGTAAGTTCTAGGGAAAGTAGATTTATTTCCAGAAGCAGAGAAAGTCAGTATTATATAAAAACCTGGGTGTCTTCCCTAACAAGCAAATTCTGTCCCGTTGGATCCAGCAAGTCGTTGATAACCTGACACCGTGAACAATAAAGGCATTCATATGATCTCTAGCCAGAATTAATACAAGATTTTAACATGGATGGATCGACAAATGCCTAAAGAGAGATGTTCATGAATTTAGTACAAGAAATTAGAAAGTGTTGAAGCAACAGGTGCATAAAGAGAGATGCTAAATCTACTAAAAAAAATTCCACATTGTTTAAAAGAAGCTGTTTTATGTTGCAGCTACGATGAATCACATTTCACATGAGCGCAGAATATAAACATAGATACAGCATCTGTAACAAAGATGCTTATATAAGCATGAGCATCTGCTAAAGAATATAGTAGTTAATCATTCTAGTCATGCGAGCCTGTCCTCATATATGAAATCATCTGCTGATGTCCGCTACTAACCTCATTATAGATTTCAAGATACGATACACGAAGTAAGAATTCACGTCCAGGAGTCTGAAAGGCAGATTTAATAATTAGCAACAATAAAAGATAATGGAGCTTATGTTTTAAGAAAAGGGGCTGTAGAGCTCAAGAGTGTCATATTAGAGAGGTGCATTGTCAAAATGAGAATCAGTTAATCGTAAGTTCACTTACATCTTGAATAATGCTGAAAACATCCTTTATTGCGAGCGGAATTATACCTGGAGAAATTTGATCTCCCTGTGAAAACAAAGATCCAACATCAAATAGCAAAAGCTTTGCTGTTGTTGGAATTTGGGGAGAGGTAAACAAAATACCAATTGAAAAACCAAGTTTAACCATGAAATTGACTATAGAAATATAAAGATAACACAGAACCCTCAAACTAAAATTTTGTTAGGTGCTAGCAATCAAATACTTTTAAACTGTTTGTTGGAGATGTAACAGAAGTGTCAGAAGCACTTTTGATTCAAGGGAAAAAGAAGATTGCACAAAGGATATATCCACTTACATGCATAGTGTGTGTCTTTCCACTACTTGTAACACCATAAGCAAATACTGTGCCTGCATACACAGCAGGCCTAGTGTCAAACTACAAAATCTAAGTATCAGTAGAATTATTTTGCTAATGCATAAATGATAATAATTCAGCTCAGCATGATAGCCCTTTGATGGTTTCAAGCACCTAAATTCAGGTCATCCCATTGGGAGGATGTATGACAAAATTAGCACTCAACTAATGTCAGTATATTGGATGTCAACTAGCCATCACTTGGCACATATTAATTTTCACTGAGCATGGCCTTTGAACTCATATTAAGCAGGAATATTTTAGGTATAATACATAATTAGACACATTAACTTGACCTCAACTGGCAAGTAAACACTCCGACTTTGAGAATGCACATCTAGACACCTCATCTCGTCCCTACTGTATCAATTGAACACCCTAGACACAGCGGGGATGAGTTGAGGTGTCTAGATGTGCATTCTCAAAGTTGTGTTTAGTTGCCAGTAGAGGCCGCTTTTTAAGTGTCTATCTATGTATTATGCCTATATTTTATAATGTCGCTCCAGTCCATTTGGCCCCAAAAAATGAAAATATTCTATGTAGTGTTACAAGTGGGAGTAAGTATGATACCGTTTATGCCCTCCATTGCAGCCTTTACCACTGGTCGAGCAGCAACTTCATAAACCTCCTGTGTACATGTATCAGGTCCAAAAACTCTATCTACCAATCATCCAACCAAACATATTAATCCAATATTAGATGAAAGGAAATTTTAAGTGCTAAGCAACTCTAAACAAAATAAATATCAAACTCTTCACAAAATAGAACTTGTTCAGAGTGACTAGAATATTACCAAATGCAAAAGCTGTTGCAGCATTATACTCGTTCCGTACAATTTTATCACCATCAGGATGCCACGCAATTTCATCGCCTTTGTTGTATTCTCGCTCACTGACGCCAGAAATACCATTATTTCAAGCTCAAATCTAAATTCCTCCAATCTAACAAGAGATAATGGTCAAAAACACACCTGAAGTATCACGTTGTTGCGAAATTCCTACATGAACTATCACCAACTATTTATCAAAACACACCTCGAAGCTAACTAGACCAATTGTTTGAATACAATCGCCAAAAGGCACCCCTTAATTTGCCCATAAAATTTCGTCTACATGGTAGCTGACTCATTAATTTCGAGGTGTGTTTTGATAAATAGTTGGTGATAGTTCAGGTAGGAAACGCAAGCACCTGATAGTTCAGGTACGAAACAAAAACACCTGATAGTTCAGGTACGAAACTCGCAAAAAATATAATTCAACCAGGAAACTCGCAAAAAGTGATACTTCAGGTGTATTTTGACCATTATGTCATCTAACAACAAATATATTGAAACTAATTCAAGCAGATCTAACAGTTACCTCAACGGCCGAAACCTAACTGTAACTGAAATACTCTCTCCAGCTCTGGACATATCAACAACTGGCTCAGCAATCAAATCCTCAGTTGACTGATAACTAACCGGTGTCCGATTTCCATAACCTAATGAATACTCCGAATTGCGACTAGGAGTCACCGATTTGGAGCCAAAAAACGACGTCGTTGTGGAGGAGCTGGATCGAGGTATGAGCTTACCATTCATAAAGGATGACGATGATGACGTGGATGAGTACGGACTCGAAGACTTACGGTTGTGAAATGGCGAAGTACTTCTCCCTCTAGAAGACGCCATTAACCGCCTAACTCAGCTCAACCAATAAAATCGGTAACACGAAAAATTTGTTCAAATATATCTCACACTTTTTAGCATAAATGCTTCAATGGAGTTGAGTTTCCTTCTTGTTTAAGACAAAGAAGAAGTGCAGAGAGAAAGGAAAGCTGTGAAACGTGGGAGTTGGAAGGTGAGAATCAATGCAGGCGTTTGAATTTTCTGATTTGATTTTTTCAAATAAATAAAATATTACTTATTTTGTGCGAAATATTTCGAGGGGGTGGGGTGACATGTTTTGAATGAGGGTGGTGTGACGTGGAGAAGGGAAGTGGCCCTAACTGATGGAGGAGGTTTTCATTTGAAAAAACTGATTAGCATGGAAATGAGCGGGAATAAACATAGCAGTAGCTGCAGATAAATTAGTTATTAATATCAGTAATAGTAACTCGAGAACGACTTAGCTAATTTATTACAAGTGGGGCATTTAACTAGATATTTAAAAGTTATTTTCCTTGCTCCTAGATATAGGAAACTACTACATCTGGAAAGTTACAAGTCAATAATGTCTCACTCTTAAACCGTGAAATACTAATAAGGAGTAACAACATAATATTCTACCTTTCCATTTTCCAAAAGCGATAGTGTTAGTAAGGTTATTTAATTTAAATATTAAAGCATTAGTTGTTCGCTGCCAAAAATTATAAATTTAAATGCACGCGTGTATGTTTTCTCCTATTTGTCAAGACTTAGGTGTAAGCATGTCAATTTCAACAATAATAACTTTTTTTCCTAAATTTTGAAATATCTTTTTTCCTTCCCAATTATTTCCTGTTGTGAACCCACTTCACACTTCTTCGTTTTTTCTTTTCTTTTTTTTTTTTTTTTTTTTTCCAAAAAATTGTTTCAACTCACTCCGCTCTAATACATGAGCTTTAACCTGCCCTGTGTCGTTGCCATCTCGGTTCTTTGAGAGTGAATGAAGGATAGGGGATTTCTATTTCTTTTTCCTTTTCTTTTGTTATAAACATTTAATTAGGGGTTAATTATGAAGAGATGGGGTTGAATTAAAATATTTGTAAACTTAGGGTAAAAAATTAAAAGATCAAAAACTTTTAATAAAACCCAAAATCCCATTCATTTTCTCCATTTTTCTAACGCATCCCGTTCTTCCTCTTTCTCGTTCTCCTCTCCTCTCTTCTCTTCTCTTTTCTTTTCCCCAATTCTTTCTCCTTTATTCGAAAATCGAAAGTACATCAGCATTATTTTGAGGTATGCATTTATTTTCAAGTTCACCTTGAAGACAATTTTAATTTTAAGGTAATCTCATTTTTTTTTTTTCTTCATGTTTTCTTTCATGAATCGGTGAAATATTGTGTTATGTGAGACATAGTGTATATGGAATTAATTTGGAAGTTGACATGTTTATATTTGTATTTGTATTTGGATTGTGGTGGGTATATGATTGAAATTTTTAAAATGGGTTTTGGGGTTTTGTGAATTTTAGTGAATGGGATCATTTGCTTTCTTTATAGTTTGTGTTCTACATTCACTAATAGCGGTTGTAACAATGTTCTATTTGAATGAAGTTTACGTACTTGGACATGGTATTTGACCAAAAAGTTGTTAGGGTCAATCCCACATGACTAATTGGTGATTAAAACATCTGATTTATTTGTTGGATTGATGTTATGTGTCATTGGGTTATTGTTATTTGTAGTGTCTTTTGTTGAGGAGAGGGAATTTCAGAGTTTTTCGCGAAAGGTTGTGTTTGTCTTCATGTAGCAATGGGATTATGGAGAGTGTATTTTGAGAGGAAGCTTGAGGATTTGGCTTATGATTGGCTAAGACAACTTGTTAGTGATTTTGTTCTAGCACTTTCTTGGGTGTTTTTCTTGTTAATTCATGGAGGAAAAAGTATTATTAGAAAGACGAACTTTTGTTAGCGTAAAAGTCCCAAATAATGATGCTTGATGGAAAAAACAGATTAAAACACTTCTAGCATCTTAAGATGCTTGATCAAATTCTTTTCTTTTTCAAATTGGTGTTATATTTAGCTCTATGCTTGCAAGAAATATTTTATTTTGTGGCTGCTATTGTTTCAGAATTTCTAAGTATTTTGTGGCTGCTATTGTTTTAGAGTTTCTTCTACGTGTAAACAATCGCATATGTTTAAACAACTTGTGTTTATTTGATAACTTCGAGAAGTTTATTCATTTGGTCTATTGTTGATAATTTTATGATGCTTTATGTATGTAGATAAAATGGAAACAAAAAATCAGAAAGTTTATAAAAGAAGGCCTAGAAAAAAGGCAAGGTCAACGGAAGAGTTCTGCTGGAGAAGCGGATAGGTTTCCACAAGCTCGGAAACGAGAAGAATTGACCTCGTCGGCTCGTGGTTCAGTTAGAGAAGATGAAAGTGTAGAAGATGAGGAATCAATAGATCAGGAAGATAAAAGTGAAAGTGGAAAAGAAAGTGTAGAAGATGAGGAATCAACGCATCAAGAAGGACAAAATGAAAGTGGAGAAGAAAATGCAGAAGATGAGAAATCAACGGATCAACAAGAAGAAAATGAAAGTGGAGAAGAAAGGGAAGAAGAAACAAATCATGTACTTTTCGAACAAAGAAAAAAAGTATTACATGATGAGAATGCTGCCCCTTCGAGATCAAATGTGAGTGTTTTTTTAAATTGTCATTAGTGAAAACAAAGAGTAGGTGTTTTAGCATCCATTTACTAATTTTTAGAAAATTACCACTAGTTCAAACAACTGATGGATGCTTAAACAACTACTAATTGTTTATTGTAAACAAACAGTAGTTATTTAAGCATCAACTAGTTGTTTAAACTACCACCAGTTCAAACAACATATGTTTGTGGCTTTTTTATACTTTCTTTTAATTAATCAATTTTATAATCATGTACAGTTTGCTGATGATTCTAATACTGAGATTCCCGAATGCATCAAGTCCATTGATCTTACAAAATATAGCTTCAAGACACATTATTCCGCGCACGGTGATATTCCGGGAAAGATTTTTGTAAAGTCACCTCTAGGAGGAAAAGCATTTCTTGAATTCAGAGGAGTTCTGATAGAACAAGGTCTTTTAGATAGGTTCAAAAAAAGTTGTTTTGGGCATTTTATGGATATTCCAATGCAGCGAGTAAATTTTGGATCGCTGATAGTTCATGGTCTTTTACTCTGACGTATCATTTGTGAGAAAAAAATGGAGTTGTGGTTTGAATATGAAAATCTCCCTATTTGTTTTGGATTAAAGGAATTTGCCTTGATGACCGGACTACGGTGTCACCCCTTTCCTTCTGAAGAGGCATTGGCTAGTCGGGTAAAGAAGGGTGAACCATTATGGGAATTTGTTTCCAAGGAAGGAAAAACTGTTACTGCTAACTTCCTCCTTGAAAAGATCAAATCACCTGAAACACCAAAAAATTTTAAGTTTTCACTTGCCTTGGTTTGGTTCTATCACTGCATCTTATGTGCAAGAGATATATCGTCAGGTGTTGATGCCGACATGACCAAGCTAGCTTGCAAGCCCTCCGTCTTCAATGAATATCCGTGGGGTCTCAAAAGCTATCTTTTGACTGTTGAGTATCTTGCAAAACCAATAAAATCTGAATACAACCTCTACGGCTTCCCGTGGGCATTCCTGGTAACTAAATAATTTTTTTTATATTATTTTGCTTTTAATATTTATATTGATTGTAATTTATTGTTACGTAATTTAGGCTTGGGCTTTTGAAGCTATTCCGAAACTTCAACGAAATGCTAAGAATGTTCCCCCTGAGAGGACATTGCCACGTATGCTAAGGTGGATGTCGTATGGAGGCCTAAAAAAATCTATAGATCCATTCGGTACCACTAATAAAAAAGTAAGTCTCTAAAACTTGTTAAACAACCTAAGACTTTCTTAAACAACTTCCGAGACTTGATTAAACAACTTGAGGTTGTTTGAACTAAACAATATTCAGTTGTTTAATAAACATGATGTTGTTTATAAAGGAAGATCATAACATTGAATTTTTTGTTCTTTCTATGCAGGTAGTGCACCCTTTCCTGATTCCTACAAATGCAGAAAAAAAGGAAAAATACATGAAGGACCTTGAGCCATTTTCCAATGAAGAAGCCGACGAAAAAATTGATATGTTAAAAGCAGAATTGGTTGGGGTGACAACAATCACAACAGGTGAAGTAGGAGCTAGGGAGGTTGGTGGTGAGGACAGGATCCCAGTAAGGAATGGGGTAGAGGAAAGGAGCCCACCAAGGGGTGGGGGTGCAGAAAGAAACACTCCAAGAGGGACGGGTGACGAAAGGAACCCGCGGAGCCCTTTGGTGAATTCTGGTGACAGATTTGTTGGTAGTCCAGTCAACTTTGATTTTGGTGGTCAGTATAGTGAAGGAGGAGTTGGTGCAGGATCTTTTGGTGCTTGTCCTTCAAATGCCAAGTGCTCCTGTGAATGTCTCACTTGTGCGGAGAAACAAAGCCAATTGGAACTGAAAATTTCTAAAATGGAGGAGGAGTTCAAAGACATGGGGAAGTCTGTCAAACAACTTGTAGAAGAATTATCTACTTTGAATAAAAAACTCGAGCCTAGGAGGATGTTAAGGAATTCCAAATACATAAGAACTCCATTTACTGCTGGTGCACGTAAAACGAAGAAGAGGATAAGTGTGACAAATCTACTGCCTGTTATTTACAAGCCTCTTGACATTGATAAGAGCAAGGAAAGAGTGGAACCATAAACTAGGGATAATTTTTGTTGATAATTTTGTGGTGGATCTTTTTGTTAGACTATTTCTTGATGTGAAAGTATGATGACTATTTATGGATAATTTGTAGAAGATGCTATGGATCTTTTTATGATGTTTATATATGGTTGTTTACTAAAACAACATGAAGTTGTTTAACAGCTTCAGTGGTTGCTTAAACATTCACAGTAGTTGTTTATGATGTTTATCGATGGTTGTTTACTAAAACAACATGATGTTGTTTAACAGCTTCAGTGGTTGCTTAAACATTCACAGTAGTTGTTTATGATGTTTATATATGGTTGTTTACTAAAACAACATGAAGTTGTTTAACAGCTTCAGTGGTTGCTTAAACATTCACAGTAGTTGTTTATGATTTATATCATAAAAATGGTTGTTTACTATAAAAACAACATGATGTTGCTTTAAGTTGGTTGTTTAAACATATCTAATTATTTATATGTTTGCTGTTTAAAAAAATTGTTAAACAAGTAGTGATTGCTTAAACAAATAATTGTTGCTTACAATAAACAACAAGAAGTTGTTCAAACAACTCCTTGATTGCTTTACAATTCATATCTCGTAAAAAGTAGGTAAAAATTAGGTTTGTTTACGGTCTTTAAATAATAGAAATCTTTAAAATTTGTTTACGGTATAAAAAGTAGGTAAACAACTAGTGGTTGCTTAAATGAAGTTGGTTGTTTCGGAACATATCTAATTATTTATATTGGAAAATTATTGCTCATAAAAAAATTGTTAAACAAGTAGTGATTGCTTAAACAATATAATTGTTGCATATACAATGGAAAAACAACAAATGTTGTTCAAACAACTGGCAATACAAAGATTGCAATTGTTATAGATAAGCAATAACCTCATATCTCGTAAAAAGAAAGGTAAACAATTAGGGGTTGCTTAAACAAATATTGATTGCTTATAATAAACAATAAAATAGACTTTCAACGAAAAAAAAAAAAAGTTTGCCTTAAACAACTATGGGTTGTTTACTTTAAAATCCATCAAACGGGAAGTTGGATGTTAGTTTGTTGATCATAACTTTCAATAAGTTGATGTTCAAATATTCATATAATCAAACAACATTGATTTTATTATCACTTGATCAATAAGTTATAGTTATACTATTAGTAGGGTCAATCAGTTGATGATCAATTGTGATCAAATTACTAAGTGGGGTTTAATTACTAATTGAATGACTCGTTTGATGTTGAATTGTTGTCAAGTCAATAAGTTGATGTTCAAATATTCATATAATCAAACAACATTGATTCTATTATCACTTGATCAATAAGTTATAGTTATACTATTAGTAGGGTCAATCAGTTGATGATCAATTGTGATCAAATTACTAAGTGGGGTTTAATTACTAATTGAACGACTCGTTTGATGTTGAATTGTTGTCAAGTCAATAAGTTGATGTTCAAATATTCATATAAATGTCCAATTGAAATTCTTGTATAAGCAATAAGGAGTTGTTTGAACAACTTCTTGTTGTTTATTATAAGCAATCAATATTTGTTTAAGCGACCATTAGTTGTTTATTATAAGCAATCGATATTTGTTTAAGCAACCCCTAGTTGTTTACCTACTTTTTACAAGAGATGAAGTTATTGTATAAGCAATCAGGAGTTGCTTGAACAACTTCTTGTTGTTTTGTAAGCAACAATTATTTGTTTAAGCAATCACTAGTTGCTTACCTACTTTTTACGAGATACGACGTTATTGTATAAGCAATCAGGAGTTGCTTGAACAGCTTCTTGTTGTTTATTATATCGTTATTTGTTTAAACAATTGTCTATTGTTGCTTGAACAACTTCTTCTTGCTTACCAATATTTTTATGAGCAATAATTTTCCAGTATAAATAATTAGATATTTTCTGAAACAACTAGTGTCTGTTTAAGCAACCACTAGTTGTTTACCTACTTTTTAAGGGAAAAACTTTAAACTGTTAACAAACAATATCCACATGTAAAGACCAATAGCAAAAACAACCAACATAGTACATTAATTCAGTTGCAAGTACAAAATAGATTGATTCGGTTACAAGTACGAATTTAAGAAGCTACACTACTGCTTGTTCCTTCATTTTGTCTCTCTCTGAGACTACACGTAGTTCTTTTGTGACCAACTCTTTTGCATATGGAGCATTTATTTTTCTTCTTCTTTGAACCCCGCTCCAAGACTGAAGGTGCCCGCTTTCTCTTCTTTCTTCCCGGCTTGCGCACCACATATGGACAAGGTATTTTACTCTCCAAAAGCTCTGGAGGAAGCTCCCAAAATTCTTCAGATAACACTGGATGAATTGATTTTTCATATGCATGTTTGTATGACCATACTGAATAATATGGAGAAACAAAATCATAAACTCTTAATCCATAATCATCCCCGAACTGGGTTCTTATCGCTGCAATAGCATGTGGACAAGGTATTTTGTCCAAATCAAACTCTCTACAAGAACATGTTCTATTGTTTAGATCAACCATAGCCACTGAACCATGACCAATGATGCTAAAAGTGTGGAAGCTTATTTGATGGGCCAATAGTGTATTGCCTATAGTTACATTTTCTCTTATTTTTCTTTCAACGGAAGGGACACATATGGTTGATGTGTTGGCCAACACCATACGCCTCTCGTGAAACTTTTGAGCAAACCTCCTATTTATAGAATTGAATAGAGCAGTAATCGGGAATTCTCTTTCCGCCAAGAACATTGAGTTAATTGACTCAGCAATGTTGGTGGTCATTACATCATACCTAGAACATCAAGAAATACATACATATTAACTAAGAATCTGCACTGTAAACAATCAGGAAGTGATTGAACAACTTCTTGTTGTTTAGTGTAAGCAAATATAATTTGTTTAAGCAACCACTGGTTGTTTATAACGTACCTGTTGCCAGGGAAGTGTGCTCTGCTCCATCTGTGGAAACCAACATCCTCAAGATATTTGGCGACACTCATATCCAAATCTTTGATTTGTTGAAAATGATCATTAAACTCGTCCCTCCGATATGCTTTCGCTGCATCATAAAAATGGTGCATCCAATCTCCACAGTGAAAGTTTTTGCGGATGCTTTCACCAAGGTGCCTCATGCAAGCTCCATAATGAGCTTCAGTATAAATCTTTGAAACTGCTTTCTTTATAGATGGATGTCTATCAGAAATTATGCACAACTCATTAGTGTTGGGGACGATCTCGAGCAATTGTTCAAAAAAGTACTGATACGAGGCATCACCCTCCGAATTTACTACACAAAATGCCAAGGGGAATATGTGATTTTCGGTATCCAACGCCACAGCAGACAACAACACTCCGCCATACTTTCCAAACAAATGTGTTCCATCAACAGCTAGGACTTTTCTTGTATAAGCAAATCCATTTATCCAAGCTCCATAGGATACAAAAAAATACAAGAACCTGCCAGAAGAATCAACCTTCAAATCTGTCTTGCTTCCTTCATTTGTAACATGAATCATATGACGGTACTTATCTATAACTTCATATCCGTGTTCTGGTGTTCCTCTTGTCAAAGATTTTGCAATATAACTACCCTCCAGACACTTCCAGTAACTAATCTTGCATCCCAATTCTACACGAATTGTTTCCTTAATTTCTCTTGTAGATAGACTGTTCCCCTCGATAAACTTATTTTCAATGTGTTTAGCAACGACTTCAGCGGTTGCGTGTCGATGATGGCTTGTAAGATGTTGTACTCCACATATGTGCATATTATGGTATGTGGTAATACGAAACCTATCGGTACCCTCAAACTTCATAGCACGCAGTCGCCACTTGCAATTCTTATCTACACATTTGACATTGTAGATTTTTTTTGTGTTCTTTACCTGCTCAAAACTAAAATTATTCTTCACGTCAGCAAGGTTCAATAGGATTTTCAATTCTTGCTTCTTCTTGAAAGTTAGACCCGAGAAAAATCCTGTGCCGTCTTCACGACTGTGGCTACATTGTGTTGAGCCCTCAACCCCCTGTGTACTGGACAGATTAATAGAAGAATTTGTATCTTCTTCTGCCCCTTCTACCCCTGCGGTATTATAATCAAAATCTGAAAACTCTGAAGTAGCTTCTACCCTCGCTGTATTGTAATCAAATCCAGAAAAATTTCCAGCTTCTTCTTGCCCTATTGTATTGCTAGCAAGTCCAGGGAACACTCCAATTGCTTCTCCAGATTCTGGAACTTCTATCGGCCCAATTTCAACCACATTTACCCTTAGAATGGGCCAACGACGACCATCTTTGTCAACATCAGCTAAATAAGTGAGCAAATCATCATCATCCTTTATTTCAGAAAAATGTGCTTTTTCCGTTGCAACAATCGAGCATGTAAGTGATTGAGAGATCCTTCGGCGCACAACATAACTTACACCTAGTAATAACGATATCAACAAACTCATCATACGTAATATCCCTCCTCACTAGTATCGGTACTGTAAGACCACCCTTCGACTTCCAACTATAACGCTCATCGGTCTCTATCCATTCACCATGTAGATCAACTGCTAATAGTATTTTGTCCCCCATTAATTGTCACAACACCTGCGGATATTACATAGATACATATTAGAATTTGTGACAGTATTATAGTCAGTACAGTATTTATACATAGAGAATTTATATGCAGGTTCGCAGTGTAAACAACTTGTGGTTGTTTAAACAAAGTTTGGTTGTTTACATGGAGCCTGCATGTGCAGTGCAAACTCGTAGCATAAATACCATGCAGTTGTTTAAACTACATATGAATATTTAAATACATTAGGATGTGCAGTTTTTTAGTGTAAACACTACATGGAGATTTTAAAAAATATATAATGTTTATGTAAACACCATGTGCAATGCAGGTCATTTGTGTAAACACCATCCAGTTGTTTAAACAACATGCAGTTGTTTATAAACAACTGCATGTTGTTTATAAACAGCGTGTGGTTGTTTATTAACAATATAGAAGAACAGAATGTTTAATTTAGAAAACGATGAAGAACGTTAAATTATTACCTTAAATCTCTGAGATGAAGTGTTTATCCCCTTTGAAGCAAATTCCCAAACAATGTATTAACAAATTACTATCAAGAACAGAGAAGTAACACAAATTTAAAAATCTTTGGTTTAGTGATGAAGAAGAAGGCAAATGCAGATTTCATTTTTGTTCAATGAAGATAAATCTAACCCTAGTTTGAAGAGAGCAAGGCGTTTGGAAGGCTGGAATGTGTTGAGATTGAAAAAAAAAAAAAAAAAAGATGAAGATGAATGGGGGGAGGGCTGCTCCCGCTTAAAAAAGAGCTGATAATGGAAAAATTTTGTTGCCCTTTTGGCTAAAAAACCCTCTTATATGTTGGGCCTGGTTGTAAATAGCAAAACTTTGGGGTGTATAAAAATATTCTTTTTTAAATGAGCATAACCCCATTAATACCTAATTATACTAGAGTCCCTTTTACCCAAATTTTAAAACTTGTGTCCTAAATCCTCAAATAGATGACTCAATTGCACATGGTCCAGCTCCGATGGTACGACAGACTTCCATTCCATCAAACCTTAGTTAATATCAATAATTAAATCTGGGATAAGTATAATAAAAGATTTATATCGGGATTAGTATCCTAATTCCAGTAATCGAACGACCCAAAATGTTATAATTGGCAAACTATTAATGTGTCTTAAATATTAGAAATCACTTGACACTTACGTATCTCGCTGTTAGACTCTTGTGCATCTCACAAGTCACTATTGTCAGTAGCAACTGACTTGTATGTGTCAGGACTCATAAAGAAATTACTCCACATAGGAGGTATATAACTAGAGAAGATAAGTGCAAGAAGCATTGTGGTGGAATAAAATGATATATTAATTGGCAAGATGTAGTTGAAGTTTTGCATACAGAAATGCATATTATTAAAAAACAGGGGAACGGAGGCGATAAATACGCAACACTTACACTAATAAACATTTTTTATATTCACTTTCAAAATTAAAGAAAGTGTCAAAAAGGTTATAAGAGAGTGAAGTTTTGTCCCCTGTATTGTACATCTTCTTTTCTTGTCTTTTTTTTTTTAGTCTTTGGGCCGGGTTATCAAGTTAAACCTTGCACATTTTATTTTTTGTATATTTGGACTTCACATATTGTCCAAAACAATTCATGTTGCACAGAATAATTGGGAGTCGTCCGTTGCTCAGTTGCCATTACCTACTGCCTACATCCACGTCCATAAATGATTTTTGAATATCTGTATGTTGTATTTTTTGGGTAACAATTTCGACCAGTTTGAGCAATTAATACATGAAATACGGTAAAAACTAACTCATATCAGGTGTTTATATCCAATCATACTGAATTTTAATGTTAAGTCATAAATCAAGGTGAGAACGAGCATTAGTTAACCACTCCCTTTCGTCTCAAAATAAGTGTCATCGAACTTAAAAAGAATTGTAACGAAATCGAAGAAAATAAATGTCGCTTAGAAATTGGAAGAAAAAAATTGGCACATGTTTCCAACTATGCCCTTGATATTAAAGAAATAGTCCTCCTTAATATTGCTCAATTCTTAAAACAAAATTTACTAAATAGGGGTAGTTTTCTAAACTTCACATTATACTTATTGGTTTTTTGAATGCAACGAGTACGGGTAGGCTTTTATGACCCCATTCGACCATAGATTTTGATTTCAAAATTTGAAATACTGTTTGAAGAATATTTTAAATAATTATCTGTTTATCATATTGGCCTAGCATTTCAACTATAAATCTTGTTTGAAGTTTGAAAAATAATTTTTAGGAGTTTTTCAAATTTTAACTTTGTGTTCATTTCAAATACACATTTTAACTTCCATTTTTTCAACTGTAACTTCAACTCAAAACCATACCATATCCGCTTGCTACATGAAAACTATGCCAAAATGATATGAGGGATCTAGGGGTCACCATATTTAAGAAGTGCTAATTTAGCTTGGCAAAAATACAGTATACTTACTAGAAATGGACAAATTAAGTAGGCGACATGCGATTTCATGTCATCGTTTCATGTCATGAGATGAAATCTCAAATCATCTAAAAAGGCATGACTTGGGGATTTCAAATCATGATTTCAAAATTTTTAAATGTAATACTTGACCCATTAGTTTATATTTTGAAAAAGAAAAAGAAAAAAAAAACATAAGTTGTTTAGATATTTTTAACAATTACTCCCATCAACCATTTATCAACCTCATTAACTTCAACCAACCTTTATTTATGTTCAAACTTCTACCAAGTCATAATTACATTATTATTCATGTTAAATTTTCTTTTTTATTGAACTAAATTTTGATCAATTGATGTTGTATTTTTAGAAAGGCCTTCTAGTAGCGTATTAATTTTGTTATGAACTATGACTTGCTCATTTGGTAAGATTGTATAAGAATTGGGAAAGTTTTGATAGTTTTCAAAAATTGTGGGATTTTTATATCTATAAGAAAAAATACAACTTAAAAAATTTAAATTACCTGTTTAAATATTATGATTTTATCTCATAATTTTAAATAATGTCCAAACTGCTCCTAAGATCACGGAGAGAATATTGCTTTGCATGTAAGAAAAGCGAATATCATTGTTGGGGGGGCAACAAATGGTGCCTTTGAAAATACGTAGGGCATCGAAGTAGGAGACGAAAATTGCAAGGTATATTTGAGCTAAAGACAAAAGAAGAGAAAAACCAATTATAAAAACTATATCACCATACGCCAATGATCCGTTTGTTAGAAAAATAACTATAATGTTCACGATAATTAATTAAAATAAAATTGGACAAAAGATAAACAATCGAGGAGAATAAAAAGAAAAATAAAGACGCAGAAAAATTAACATGAAAAACCCTTCTTAAAAAGAACGACAAGATAGAAGCAAAATATTACACGATCACTACACACTTATTAAAAGAAAAGAAATATCCTATTCTAATCTGCCAACTGATTGTAATATTATTTGCATTCCCTATTTCACATATTGTGTCATATGTCAGTGATTTGTTTCTTTTGCGGATATGAGCGTGCTTATAAATAGGGAGAACTGAACTTGAGCTTCAAGTTTTAAAAATAAAAAATAAAAAGTTTTTTTTTCCCTTCACATACCTTTTGCCCAAAGATCCTTTTGCTGCCAAAGATTTTTCTCTCTTCATAGGCTTAAAGCACATACAAAAAATTTTGGATGGGCTTAAAATGAAAGCGAGTTACACTAAAAATTGAATAAACTGATACACTAAAAATTAACAAAAACACTTAAAAAAAATGAATACAAAAAAAAAAATAAGTTAAAAGGTTAACCAAAAAAAACTAACTTATGAATTTTTTGGGAATCTTTACATAAATGACTACACTTTGGGGTTTAAAATTTGCCATAGGATCTACGGTGGAGGATGGTCGAGATTGAGGGCATTCAATATTTACGCTTTGGGCCTCGTCATTATGGGGGCCCCAAATTTTCTGTAATAGGTATTGCGTGTTATTAAAAAAAAAACAATTAAAAGTACAATTGGGAAGTATTCAAAAAATGGCTTTCATTTGTATTCATAAAACTTTTACTTGTCCTTATGATTCATAGTACACAATATAAATAAAAAAATTTCAAAAATTCTTTTCAAATCATTTTTATTCAAGTCATATGTATTCAACATTTAATAGGAGTATTCATGTCAAATGCATTCATCTATAGCTACTTTTACATTGTATTCACTTTATTGTATTTAAAAATGAACGGAGGGTATTCAAACAACATAAATACAAAAATATTGTATTCAACTTTTTTATATTTCAATTTGGTGTCCATACAAGTCTTTTTTTTTTTGTGAAGTGAAAATAATATAAGTTTTACACTAAAAATTGAATACATCAAACTTAGATATACTAAAATATTAACAAAAACACTTAAAAAAAAACTCCAAAAAAAAAAAAAATAATAAAATTTAAACAATCTTAAAAAAGCCCTTGATAACTTTCAGAAAAAAAAACTCAAATAAAAAATATGAGAGACATTTTATTATAGATGAACAAATTATGATATGATTGAGTTAGACAATAATAAAATTCAAGAAAGAAGAGAGAGAGAGAAATCGGAGATATCTTCAAAGAAAATCAATAAGATTAAAATATATTATCAACAACGAACTATTGGAAGAAAGAGATTATAAACAAATTTTTAATAATTTTACATTTCAAAAGCTAAAAATAGGATTTGAGAAAGGGTGGTATATATGAGAATTTTTGGAGGAAAAACTTCGGGTTCCACTCTTTTGTCTATTAGAGGATGGAGGGCTTTAGGGCGTAAATCATTGAGCGGCCTGGCGGTGGGTGTTATCGGAGTTCCACCGGCGGTGGTGGTTGTCGGTGTAGAAGAAGATGGCTTAGAGAGAGAGGATGGAGGAGAGAGAAAATGAAAGGAAAATGGGAGGAGATTGTGAGAGAATAGAGAGAATAGTTTTCTAAAGACAATATAATTTTCTATACTTTTAGTTACCTTGTGTAATTGACATACAAGATGTAGTTTGGGCAAAGTATAGCTCTAAATGTAAATAAGGCCTAATGTTCTTTACACTAAAAAAAACTGAATACAAAATAATAAAATGAAACAATCTAAAAAATTAACCAAAAACCTCAAATATGATGAATACAAATGCTCCGATGATCTCGGCAGATTTGAGAAAAAGGGAGAGAGAGAGAGCGGACGGAGATACACTTTGCCAGACATGCGAGAGGCAATTTGGTTTAGCGGAGCTAGGTTTAACCATAGTGGTTTGGACGGAGATGGCAATGGAGGGTAGGATCAGAGAAGGGGTGGTGATTTGAAAAGCAGTGGAGGGATGGGTGGTGGTTGTCGGTGTAGAAGAAGATGGCTTAGAGAGAGAGGTGATGGAGGAGAGAGAAAATGAAAGGAAAATGGGAGGAGATTGTGAGAGAATAGAGAGAAAATAGTTTTTAATTCTAAAGACAATATAATTTTACTATACTAGTTACCTTGTGTAATTGACATACAAGATGTAGTTTGGGCAAAGTATAGCTCTAAATGTAAATAAGGCCTAATGTTCTCTACACTATGTAGATTTCCCTTATTTTTTTGCTTATAAAATTTGCTTAGATAAAATTAAGCCAAATGGGCCAATTATTTTTGAGCTTATTTTATGCACAAAATGGCTTTAATTTGTGACGAAAATAACTTAAAAAAGGCGAAATAAGCAACTTATAAGCCAATCAACGGACTCTGATCTGTTTTCTCTCTCTTCTAAAATGGGGATGGAGCCCACCCCATTGTCATCTGTGTCACAAAAAAACTCAAATCACAATTACATACCGTAATGTATCAACAAGCTGAGTTTATGCTGGTTTTAACTTCAAATTTAAAATCAAAATGTTTGAAAATAGGTTTAGAAGTTTCTCAAATTTCCTTAAAATGGGGAAAATAACCTGCACAGTGAAAGTCGACAAAACAGTTCCACAAGCATTTCACATTGATTGTATCATACCAACCTTTGGCATTCAACGCACCTCATCTTCACCACCGCATTCGTAGCCTCCAGCCCCACCACTCTACACCTACCTCCAACTCCAATAGTATAATTTGTCTAGAATATGCAGTCAGCCTTCTCTATAATAACATCCGCATACAATAGTATCTCTCTATAGCAGCCAAGTTTTTTCAGAACTGATCTATTATATTATATTTTACTTCTCTATAACGGCATTTTACACCTTGCCAACCAACGATTTTATATGATCTGTACTTTTGTAAAATTACCCCTCATATAACAGCTTTTTGATAATAAAATAATGAACTATCTTTATAAAAAAAGAATATCGATGATTACCAATAATAAGTATAGAGATATTGACTAAATATTTGATCATTTAATACACTATTTATGACAAAAATATCATATGAGTGTGTGTGTATGTGTGTATTAAAAGATTTTTCTTCATTATATAGAGTGTGATTAAGCTTAGAATTTGACAATTAAAAATAAAAAATTAATTTTTTTTGCGTCTTTTTTGCCTATAACAACGAACACGCCTTATATGGTGTAACTTTCATTTTTTCATTTTGATTTTTGTGCTTCTCTCTCTCAAATTGAATGTTATTTAGTCATTCCATTCTTTTTTACTTCATCCTTGTTGACTCAACACTCTTCTTAAGATATTATTTATTAGGAATTTATTTTCTATTTATTTTTATTAATTATGCTTTGAAAATCTAAATTTGACAACTACTACATATCTAGGTAGCTACTTAATGATACAATAATCTTATAAGAAAATAATAAATCCCTCTTGATTTGAAAGAAAATATTTATTGGACGTTTGTTTTACTATTTATCCTCATTGATTATGCTTTAAAAATCTAAATTAACCATTAGCATATTATTTAGTTACTTAATAATAAAATAATATTGAAAGAAAATGACAATTTCTTCTGATTTGCTAAAATACACAAATGAAAAGAATTTTTTTTTTTTAATATAAAAGATAAGTACGTAAAAAGGAACGGAGGAGTAAACATTTTGTTTTACAATTTTATGTTGATGTTGATGTCTCTTTTAGTAGATTAAAAGAAATGGTAGTAGTGGATAGGGTAAAGTTTCATGTTTTGGGAGAATGTACTCCTCCGTTCGGAACAAGTACATTCTTGATTCTAAAATACAGCTTTGACAAGTTCTTTTATGAAAATAACTTGATAAGGACTTTTTAATCTAATTTATCATTGAATAAGTATAATATTCACCATTAAAGGTTGTAGTGGGTGGTAAACTGTCATCTTTCGCTAATTAAAGGTTTTGAGTTAAGTTTTGATAGTGAAGTGTTACTTTTGATAGGAAACATTTTATCTTTTTAAATAAACAAGTTGGACACAAATTCAAATTAATCAAGCTTTAAATCTGATATCAATTATCAAGCATTGAAAAAAAAAAATATTCATTATTCTCTCTCCTCCAATCCATAGGGCTAAATCCATAGGCACTCCATTCCATGATTTATTTTTAACAACTTTTACAGCTTTCAAAAACTTAAAATTGCAGTTGAACTGTTCATAGCTATAATGTACATATGTTATGCTACGAGGATATAGCTATAATGTCCATATGTTATGCTAGGAGTATATGTTTCAACTTTCAACCAGTACCACTATCACTACTATCACTTGTATATATATAATAAAATATGTACAAATTAAATTTCTACTTTGTTCAAATTATATAGGAGTATACTAGAAACGAGACAAAAGTACAAACCGAAGAAACATTCATGCCGCTAGCGCACGTATCCCAGTGACTTCGAATCTTTGTATTTAATGCAACTAATAATGAGCTTTTGATTTCCTTTCCCCCATTTTTTTTACGTGTTCTCACGCGCGGCCTACACTTCCTTTTTTTCTCTTTGTTTCAAAATAATTGTGAAATGAACTTTCTGATAAAAAAAAAATTTCGTCAGGTAAAATATATTTTATCAATATTAACAATTACTCTACATCATTTCCAAGTACATTATATTCACTAAAACATGTGAATATTCTACAAGAATTTCTTAATTACAAAATGCTATCTAAAATAAATGAGTTTAGAAATGTGAATGGAATTAGACAATAGACAATAGACAATAGTGTGATCATAGAAAAATTAGAAGGATTCAATGATTAAGCGATTTTTTAAATTTGTTGCTAATTTGAGTATTTATATTGAAACTTAAGAAGACAAGGAAGAGTTAAAAGAATTATACTTTAAACTGGAACTATTTTAGTTGTGAAAGTTCCGAAATAGTCCTTATTTAAAAAAAATTGGTAAGATAAAGGGTGGGAGAGTAAGATAATGTAGCGAATCCCGCGACTGTCGGCCAGGATGTGAGGTGCATGCCATGTTTCGCAAGGTAATCAACCACATGATGAAATTGTTGGTGGAAAACTTTATACAATCCACACAAGATCGCAAGTAAATCATTAGACAGTGACATGAATCAAGAAGAATATTACGGGCACTTACCTCGATCCATTGTAATAATCGAAAGAAGGAAGGATGGATCTTCTAAGTCTTGTTACTTTCTTTATAACACTTCTCGTAATAGGGCAGAGAGAAAAAAGAAAAAACAGTAACAGATTTAGGAACCACAACTAATATATAATAGTGAGACACCTCTTCGGAAGAGACGTAACTTTTCAAATGTGACATTTCAAAAGGGGTGTAACTCTTCAGTTATGAACCCATCAATTATAACTGAAAAGCTAATTAGGTTTCTACGCATATAAAATCCATACATTATAAAATAAGATTTATATATAGTCCATAAAAATAACACTTTATTAGATCAGAAAAATGGACGTCTTTAATTGATAGCAATCTATGTACAATTATATTAAATATGCGAATCCACTAAATAGAGAATTTCTAACAATCTCCCACTTGGACCACATATACTTCTGAAAAATTGTACATAACCAAAAAAAACTTTACAATGCGCACAATTTGCTAGCTCTAAGCAATCTGGTCCATTAATCGTACCAATATAGGATCAAAGCGGTTTTCGTCGTATATATTTGTCACTAAACCATCAATGGTCACAATATCAGCAAAATTAATGACATAAATCAAGTATGGATGCATATCATGGAAATTACATGTAAAATTGATCTCAGTCATGCCTATTTCCAACTGGTCCTACTTTATGACTTTAAATAGTCCAAAATGACTTTCTTACACTTTATGCAAAACCGCAGTAGAAAGTCAATAACTTTATTTTTAGAGTTTACAATAAACACAAAAAAATCATGAATTCATAAAACTTTAATCTGTACAGATAATATCCATAAACATGTCAAAAGCATAGATAAACACAATAAACTCCCACTGAAGTAGCTCATCATAGAGTCCAACGACATCCATATAAGCTACAGGCTCATAAAAAAAACTTTAGGTTGCAACCTTTCATGAGCGGATCCGCAATAATGGAGTTTCTACTAATATGCTCTATTGACACAAGAAGACTCCCCGAACTCTTTCCTTTACACAATTAGATAATTTAATGTGTATTTGCTTTAGTTTCGACGAACTTCGGATATACATATTCCAAACACATATATACCCAAAAATGGCTCGTCTCAAGATACCTAACACAACATTATTATTTAGTCTTTGGACATAAATGTTAATCTGTAAGTGGTACTCTTATACATAGTTTATGAACATTGATCACTAAAATGGCCTAGCAGTATGCCTTTCTTTGGACCGACAAATCACTAGCATGCATTACAAAATGTATCACATATTCATGACTATCCATAATCTGGACAAAATAATTCTCCTTTGGGATAATTATTTCGCATAGACAAAACATGCTTAATGTTCAAAATAAATAAATTTGATCTAATAGAGGTTACTTTGGCAACATATTAGACTAATCTATTCCATTTGAAACAAGAAGCACACATGGTATAATTTCATTCCAGTACAAATAACTATTTCTTTTACGCACAGCGGAAAAATAGCAAAAAAGACATCTCCAAAGGCAACAGGGAAAATGCAGATCGATACTCACTTTAGAAAATTCGAAAAGCACAACAAAAATCTACATAAAGTTCTGCAGAATAATGCTGCCAAATAATTCAAAAAAAAAAATTGTGCTAAAGACAAATAAACGTGACACTAGTAAATTCCAACGTAACCTTTAGGCAGAAGTTTGCAAGGTGCACAGAATTTACTAACTATAGAACTGAAACAATCTAAATACAAGAATCCTTCGAACATTAGCGTACCTTTGGGCGACCGGAAAAATTCGTTCTTAATATTTAAATGTTTCATTCTACCCCACTCAATTCCCTCATTTTAACCGTACCTTTGGGCGACCGGCTAATTTTCTAATGAATTGAATGCAATATTAATACCATACCTTTATAAGGTTGACATATATTGACTATCAAATTTAAGATGCTTTGGCTACTCTCAAATTTGTAGATATGTAACCTTTGTTATTAATGATATTGTTTAATGTCATACTCCATATGAAATTTTCAAAATCTAATACCTTATAATTTTAGGGTGCGTTAGCAATCCTAAAATCTTAGATTTAAGAAAATTCCATGACATTAGTCCTTTAATTTAATGGCATTCCAAATGAAATTCATCACAACCTAATACCTTATGATTTTGAAATCCGTTGGGAAATACCTAAACCTTAGATTTAATGAAAAATTCCTTGACATCTACACATCAAATTTTAATGTCATATTCCATATGAAATTCTCTAAATACCTCATGATTTTAGGAGGTTTTGGCTACTCCTAAAATCTTAAGAAATCTAGAAAATTTTCATGACATTTGTCCTCCAATCTATCTTTGTTAAGACCGAAGAAATTAATCCCGAAAAAAACTATAAATAGAGATTAATAATTAACCAAAATAATACTTATGGAAACTGCATAAAAATCTGCAAAAAAATGCAGAAAATATCTTCTTTTTTAAATTGTTTAAAAAACTGAAAGAAAATGGCAAAATATTGCCTAAAGAAACTTGATGAAAACATGACAAAAATTTGTCAAAGGTCCAAAACAGCAGGTTTTCTTTTCCTTTTTTCTTTTAGATATGAATTTGGCCCCACAATATTGATTCCCACGTCCGCGTTTCCATATACTTCAGTACTCTCTTCTTTGTGATTCTTTCACAAATAATGAGAAAACAAGAAAAATAAGAAGAAAACATGATATATATCTAAAACCATCCAAGTTTCCATAATACAGATTCCATGAGACGAAATAAATTGAAAAGTTTTCATGAATCTTGGATACCATGAACAGTAGAAAAGAACTTGAAAAATAAATTTTTTTTTTAATCCAAATTTGATCCAAAAAATACTGAAAACACGTCTAATGATCTAACAAGACTATGCTATGATACCACTTGTTGAAAAACTTTATAATGTCCACACAAGCATCAGGTAAGAAATCAGTGTATAAATGCCGATACGAAGAATAGTAAGGGCACTTACCTCGAAGGATGAATCTTCTAAATCTTTCATACTTTCTTTATATCACTTTTCTTAATGGGGCAGAGGGAAAAAAGAAAAAACAGTAACAGACTTAGGGACTACAACCAATATATAATAGTGAAGCACCTATTCGGAAGAGACACAACTTTTCAAATGTAACATTTCAGAAGGGGTGTAACTATTCAATTATGAACTCATCAATTATAACTGAAAAGTTAATTAGGTTTCTACGCATATAAAATCCATACCTTATAAAATAAGATTTACATATAACCCATAAAAATAACACTTTATTAGATCAGAAAAATTGGCGTCTTTAATTGATAGCAATCTATATATAATTATATTAAATATGTGAATCCACTGAATAGAGAATTTCTAACAATTGTATAGTGCCTAATCCATCATCAAGGACCTACAATAAAAAATACAATATGTAAGTGGAGATCAGTTCCATTTTGTAGCATTGTGTATAATACATGAGAATTAATCTCTATTTGTATTGGAGGGTGATTTGATTCTTTCACTACTCGTAAAAATATAAGAAGAGCAACTAATTTAGATTCAACGACGACAGAGGAGCAAAGTTGCATGGTGAAGCCCCATCCCATACTACCTCTTCACATTATTAAACTCTATCCCAAATTACTTGTCAATTCATAAAATCAATTAGAATTAATTAAATTTTTTCATTTTATCCTTAATATTAAGTGTTCTGGACAATAACCAATATTGATTAAAGTGCAATTTATTAGGCAGGGATCGGATAAGGTAGGATATTAAAAGTACATCTTTGATTTATAATTACTTAGAGGGTGTGTAAACAGAAAAGTCTTAAGTAATATAAGACGCAGGGAATCATTGTGATGGTCACAAGGCACCCCACCAACACCAAACATATCGTACTATTATAATTTATCTGCTCTCGTAAATCACCTAAGTATTTCATTGCATAACATAATGCACAATTAGCTCAAAATGTTTTCTCTTACAACTTTGAATTCAGACATACTTTGATAAAAATGAAGTTTGTGTTTCAGAATTACTTACAAAGGTCGTAAGTTACTTATCTAAATCAGTATCCAAATTTAAGACTAGGAGCCTGTTTGGATTGGCTTATTTTACGTCCTTTTAGATCAAACAAGCTTTTAAATCATATTTTAGTGTTCGGTTAAAGTGAAAAAAATACTTTAAGCACTTATTTAAAGTCAAAATAAATAAAATAAGTCAAAAGCTAAAAGCTATAATCCATAACTTTTGACTTATGCTTAAAAGTCACTTAAAACAAGCTCATCTAAATGGGCTCTAAGTGCACTCTATTTTGGTCCCATCCATGTCATATCATATCAAAGGGAAAACCCCTTTTGTAGAATTTTTTTCAATCTTGTCATTCGGACTTGAAGTCTTTGTTTAAGAATGAATGAAGTCCATCGATCTTGTCGTATTCTTTCCTTATATTTTTACAATATCAAATTAAATTACTTACGATAAAAAATAACTATTTAACTAATCATAATCCAGAAACTCGAAAAATAAAGTAATAACTTGTGATTCGGACACGAAACATTTGTTTAGGAATGAATGAAGTCCATCGGTCTCATCATCTTATTTCCTTATAATTAATTATACAATATCAAATTAAATTACTTACGATAAAAAATAACTATTTAAATACTCATAATCCGGAAACTTGGAAAATAAAGTATTTACTTACTTAATAAATAAATTTTTATTACCAATATAAAAATTATTTACACTATAAAATAGACACAGTGTTCTCAAGTTTTATACATATACATTGCATTAGTTTTCCCTACACCAGTATTCTTACTTTTCTCCAAGTTTTCTTCTAATCAAAAGAGTTAAGAACACAGTCCCAAATTCCCTTTGCTTGTGTGCTGCTATAAGGCGGCCTTTAGACCTGTTCTTTTCATTGCTTCCTTCACTATCTCTGTCTCTTTCATTCTCTTGTTAAAGAAAAATTCTCTCTATTTCTGTCTCTCATTTTCATATAACAAGAAAGAAACAACCAAACACTTTTTCGAAATCATTACAAATTTTTTCATAGTACTACTTACCATGGCTGTTCGAAGGAGTTTGTTGAACCCTCAAGCACCTGAATATACCCCTATTTCCCACCTCCCAAACACTGCCTTTCATCCACCTTACAATTTGTCAGCTCCGCCACCACCACTGCCTAGGGAGAATGTGACACGTGGGCGTTGGAATATTCCTCCGAGGTTGGTCGAAGCACAAGAAAACGTCTCTAGACCTATGACTCCCCCTAGGTTGAGAAAAGGAAAAGGCCGAGGTTTTTGTTATGGGAAGTGGCCAGAGAAGAATGGACTGAAGAAACACGATGTTATACCTATGAGTTGGTGAGTCCGCGACTTTTGTAGGACAAAAAAAAATAAAGTTGAACCAAACTAACACAAAAAAAAGAAAAAGAAAACATAAGTAGGTTTCAAGCATTAATTTAGTGCGTGAAAATCTAAACTGCAAAAATAAGAATTTGGCCTTTCATGCACGAAATTTGTGTGTGAATGAGTCCAACAAAATATTTGTATATTGGTTCAAGTTACATGGATATGTAACCACATCTTCAATGTGATAACAAGCCATATGAGTGTCAAATGGTCCCTTTACTTTACTTCTTCAAATCCAAGTCAATTTCAATATCCACCTAATTTACAAGCTTGCATTTTTTCCTAACCACATCAACCTCCAACTCTTATATTAATATATATTGTGGAGGCGAATTTACGATTTAAGTTTGCTGAGTTTAATTTTTAAAGCGAGAGATTTACTTGTAATTGCCGTATTTATTATAATTAATGAAGATTAAAGATAATGATGACACGCGATTCAATCAAGTTAATTTTGAATGTTGATTGATGTATAAAAATAATTAAGAAACTTAAGCATGCATGGAGATGGTGATAAGATATGAATATGTTCTGTCGAATTCCAAGATTTCAACCTTGATCCTTAAATTAATAGCTTTATAAGCATTTTAATTTCGGTTACCGAACACAACAACTAAAATGATCCAAGTTGTGGTTAAGAAAATTAACATGGACGATGTCGTCGTAAAAGTCTTTCGTGGAATGCTTATCATCATATATAGTAATCGAGAACAATAAAATATATAATAATTTCAACTCCCTCCGTCTTATTTTATGTGATGCATTTTTTCTGGACATAAAATTTAGAAAAGAAAGAAAGGAGAATTTTTAAAATTTGTACTCTAAAACAAGCTATACATATTTGTGTAGTTACAAATAATCTCATTAAAGATAAAATAAAAAGTTTAAAATTAAATTGTTTATAGATATAGAAATTATCGTTCTTTTTGCTATATACCATAAAATTTATTGTTTGTAGCTTGTTATCACATTGAAGATGTGGTTACATATCCATGTAACTTGAACCAATTTACAAATATTTTGTTGGGCTCATTCACGCACAAATTTCGTGCGTGAAAGGCCAAACTCTTATTTTTGCAGTTTAGTCCTTTCACGCACTAAATTAGTGCGTGAAACCTACTTATGTTTTTTTTTTTTTTTTGTGTTAGTTTGATTCAACTTTTTTTTTTTTGTCCTACAAAAGTCGCGGACTCATGAGTTGGTCACAAAAGAATTATACTACTGGCATGATTAAGAATATCCCATATGACTATAAGTACAGTTTTTATTTTTTGTTTGTTTTTTTTGCTTTTATTATTCATGTTACTTTTCCCTTATTTGGAATAAGTTGATTAAATGAGATTTTATTAGTTCGACCCATATTAGTAACCAAAATACCCTCTATCCAATTACTATAAATATTCGGCTCAAAATATTTGTCCATTTACAAAATAAAAATAGAGAATTAATTAAGTTTTTCCTACTTTAACTTTAACATTAATTGATTTTTTAAGTAAGCAATATTGTTTAGAGTGTAATTAATTCGAGAGAGATAAGAGTAATGTAATAAAAATACACTTTTATTTATGAGTTCTTAAAGAGCGTGTAAAAGAAAAAAGGCGTGTAAAAAGAAAAGTGAACAAATAATATGGGAGGGAGGGAGGGAGTAATTTTTGTGCTCTTTGGAATTTGATGGTTAATTAATTCCATTTTCCTTAATTTACAGCCGTGAAATGTTGATGCAATTTCTGGATGAGTACTGTTCAGTGGAGAATCAAAAGGCGACAGATTCAAGACATGTCTCCGCTTACGATTTTTTGTATTTGCCTATGGATTTCAAGTGTGTTGCTTAACTTTTTCCTGTTTATTAGCAAGTCAAAGTTGGAACTTCAGTACTATTAATTAGCTTATTTATATTCCATTCTTAGGCTAATGCAAACAATGGGCTTTATTTTGCAGAAGCAAGTGCGGCAAAGGATATGCTTTTTGTGAATTTCACCGATCACAGAACTGTGTGGAAATTTTTTTGTGCTTTTAATCACAAAGTAAATGTGTTTCCGAAATCTTATAACAGGGTTAGGATTGTCACTGCGAAGATCCAGGTGCATGAATATTAAATTCATGTAATTTATATGAATAGAAAATATTATGTTCATTAAGTTTGTGAAATTTGCTAATTAACAGGGAAAACAGGCTTTGGTGAACCGATTCAAGGAAACAAGGTTTGAGTGTGAATCAGAAGGGTTTCTTCCAGTTTGGTTTAGTTCTTTCAGGGATGGTTCTAGAAAATTGGTGCAAATGATTAATGTTGGAAAATGCAAAGCCGCTCCATCCTGGTCATATATTCTCGATAAATGAGAAATCATCAACATGTAGTATTGAGTAGTTTATAATGGCTACGAAGTTTTGTTTAGTGTAGTTTCCTTCAATATTTTCAGATACTATAGAAAAATATTTTGCCTAATTTTCTAGTTGGAGTATTATCTCTTTCTACAAAACAAACCCTAACTTTAGGAAGCTAGCTAGTAGGGTTTCTATTAGCTTTGTGGGGCAGAAGAAATTGAGGGTGGATACTGGCACCTGTGAAATAGTAGCGCAGGTGATGGGGCCCACCTTTTGTTGTTGTATGCTTTGTTACGAAATAAAGAAACATGAGTTTAGCAATTTGTAGGGCAATGTTTATGACATCATTTGCCTGTTCAGATTTTGCCTTTTTTTCTTTCCTTGCCTGTTGAGGATCTTTAGCTGCTTCCCTTAAAGTTGATTTGGTCTGTTACTCTAGTTGTACCTGGGTCCGGAACAAAAATGCCCAAAATTATTTTAAACCAAAATATTCCAACAAAAAAAATATTACAAAAGTACCTTTAGCGCAATAAAATATTACGCTAAAGCACTTAACCGTAATAAATTGCTAAGTAAGTGCTTTAGCGCGATTTTTCTTGCGCTTATAGCAGCTTCTCTTTCTCTCACCTATAACGCAAGATTTTATCGCTTATAACAATTATTCTCTCACCTATAACGCAATAAAATACTGCGCTATATCGTTCCACATAAACCCGTCGGGTTCCACCACTGGTCCCTCCAGTGGTTTAAAAAAAAAAAATTAGAAACCGCCATTTACGAAAAAAAACGAGGTGGTCCCACATCCAAAAACGTCATTTTCTATTAAATTTCGTCCGGAAAGTTTAGATTCTCGGTATATTCAAGTCGACGAGCAAGATTCTAAGTTCGAATTTTGGGAAAAAGCGGTGTACAACTCGATTAAAAAAACTCTACAAAAAATCTTCGATTAAGGTTTTCTACTATGAACTTTTATTATTATTTTGTTATATACATTATATTCTAAGCATGCTTAACATTTAATCCTTGCTATTTTCCAAAAAAAAAAAATCAATTTTTTTTTGTTCTTGTTCGGACTGGGCAGTGGCTTTTGCCACTGTTCCGATTTTTTTTTTTTTTTGGTTTAATTCATTATTTGTTAAATGTTTATGAATTGTTAATTTGTTAAATGTTTATGAATTGTTAATTTGTTATATGTTTATGAGTTGTTAATTTGTTAATTATTTATAAATTGTTAATGAATTATTATTTTGTTAAATATTGATTATGAATTTATTAGTTGTTAAATATTGTTTATGAATTGAAAGAAATTGATTGGTAATGAATTATTATGTTGTTAACACTTTGTTTGGATGATTGTTATGTATTGTTTTGACATTTTTCGTATTGTGTCATATTGTATAGGACCAAATCGGTGGTTACATAAAATAGGACCTTTTTTCGTTACATAAAAATTATATTAAAGTAACAATCAAAACAAACATTGTATTTAAATTAACAACATAATATAATACAATAGGTAACAACCATCCAGATAAGTTGTAAATGATTATGAATTGTTATCTATATAATTTTAAAAGAGTGAATATATATATGTTAAATAAAAAAAGATTATCTTAAAAAGAATAGTTAAAGTTTTTCTTTTCATAAATACATAAGCTAGCAAAAAATGTAAAGTTTGTAGGAAAATATGTGGTCGACGAATATACTCTTTTAGTTTAATTTTATCGTAGTTGTGTTGGCTATTTGGTCAACTAAAAATATATCACATATTCAAAATAGAGTTCTAAACAAATATTCGAATTTCGATTCTCAAACTAATTAACTTAACAAGTCTTTGCCATCACATAATTCAAAAGTAATTAACTTAAAAGTCTTTGCCATCACATATGTGTCTTTACCATCACAAATTAAATTTACTGCATATCTCATGTTAATTATTTACAAGATATAATACTACATAATTCACATATTCCCTACAAATTATTAATTAGTTAATATAATTTATCTTTCATTTCAAGAATAATGACTAATTTAGTTTTGTACAGACCGGACTCTTTCATGGATCCGAATGTTCCCCCTGGGCCCGATGTTCCCGCGGGGCCCGATGATGACCCGGGGCCCTTTGTTCACCCGGGACCCTCTGATAGATCGGTATTCTCTTTGCAAGACAATCATAGGTCGGACTTATTATGGGCGTCTTATAGGGATATCTACCAGGCTCCGCCCCCGTAGTCGGCAGAGAGCTTGGACTCTTTTTACGCGAGCATCCCCCACACGCCTCGCGTCTTGGAGATATTGTTTCGGGCGGCATCTACCGTTGCGTATCCGTTGGTCGGGTCACCGCGCATGATCGGGGGCGCTTATCACGGCCCGTGGTTGAGCGGTGGAGGCCGAGAGACACATACCTTCCATCTTCGCGGCGAGGCCACGATTACACTTGCCCAAGATGTGGAGGTCCTCTTTGGATTGCGGGTAGATGGAGAGCCACCATACAGCTCGTGCACGAGCCTCCTCCCGGTCAAACGTGGGCGACGAGTTAACTAGGCTCACCCCCGTGCACATTGCCGGGGGCCGACGATTTCGGGGCAGTCGGGTTCGGATTAGTGCACTCGCACTTATTTGGAGGGTCTTGATCCGGTTGACGACGGCACCCCGCGGGACGCTCGTCGATCGTCATGCCCGTTTGTACACGCTTATTATATTCGGGGGCATCTTGTTCCCGAACTCATCGTGCCTTTGTCACTTACGTTATTCGATTATCTTGGAGCATCCGGACCCCAGACTACGGGGGGGGTCGTTTTGGCGTATCTTTACGGATACGTTCGAGCGTCTATTGGTGTTGTCAGAGATGTGTGTGGATTTTTTGCTCTTCTCCAGGTAATATTTTAAGTGTGCGTTCCTTTAATAAGACAAACCTCTTGAAATGACGACTTAAAAATCGTATTTTATAATATCGCTTACAGTTATGGGCATGGGAGAGGATGTTGTCTTTTCAGCCCGTACCTAGGCATCACCTCGAGATTGACATGCCTTATGCGAGGAGGTGGACAGCGGGTTTTGATCGGGATGTGGATACACGCACGATTCTTCCATTCCGTGACTAGCTTGATCACACATTTTACGCGGTAAAACAATTTAAATTTACATTAATAATTTAATTAAACGTCTTTTCGACTTGGTGATCACTGATTTGTATGTATATATTATGCAGCTATTTCTATGGACGTCGTACGCTGCTATATTAGATGGTTTACCGCATACGTAGGGCGAGGTCGGGGGTTTGGAGGTCGCGGTGTCCATTGATACACACGGACATCGTAGAGGAGCACATGCCCAAGCGTGTCTTACGACGCTCGTTGGGCATACACACGAGTATACCCCCCGACGTCCGTCATGAGCTCCGACACTACCGGCGGGACGATCGGCCGCCATTGATAATGATTTTTTCGGCTTTCATAGATGTTCGGCTCCACCGTTGGGAGAACGGGTTAGTGCACTTTAGCGGTGGCGGCCATTTGACTCCCATCGAGCATTACATGCGCGGTATCATCGTATCACACGCCGATTGATCGGCAACCCGGCTTTGCGTCCCCCTGGAATGTAGGATACTCAGCACTCGCGAGGCAGTACGAGGCATTGGTAAGTTTATCGTATTTAGATTTATTTAATTGCATTAATTGTTACGTTTTAAAAAATAACTTTTTTTTTTACTGTTGAACACAAATGCAGCTGGTGGCCGTACAGCGTTTACGCATCTTGGGGTTAGAGCATATGCCTTACCCCGGGCTTGCGGGGCTTGCGTCGGAGATGGTACGGATATCCGAGGATGGTATCGGCGGGCGAGGCAAGATTAGGCGTAGGGAGGAGCGTTTCGGGTCGACTATCGTGCAACGCCGGAGGAGGACCGGTGCTCCCGAGAGGAGGCGGCCGTGCCGGGCAGAGGACGCGTGTTGCTCGGGGACGCCGTCCCGAATGAGATACCCGGTCATCATCACGCCCGAGCGTAACGCATACATGGAGGAGTGTGATAACGTTGATTGGGCGGCGTTACGCTCTTTTCAGTGGGCGACGAGCGGCCGTGAGGAATTTTAGAGGGACCCGGGATTCTTGACTTCGATGAGTTTTTGATCCCAGTTAGTATTTAAAATACTTATTTGTTCATTTAAATTATTTATTTAAATATATATATATATATGTTACTCATTATTTAGTAATATTTTATATTTTAGGATTCGGCGCCAGCGGGTCCACCAGAGCCACCCACTCAGGCGTTTTCTCATGGGTCTGCCGAGCCAGCGGTGTCTTCCTATATGACCACCGAGCCACAAGTAAGCTTTTTATTAAAATTTCTTTTATTCAATACAAGATCAATATTTAATATATATATTTGATTATTTAAAGTACTTATTTTAAATATGTATGTTACTTATTATTTCATTTTTTTGATATTTTAGGATTCGGCGCCAGTGGGTCCACAGGAGCGACCTATTCAGGTGCATTCTCATCAGCCTGCCGAGGCAGAGGTGTCTTCTCATGGGACTACCGAGGCGCATGTAAGTTTTTTTACTTAAAACTACTTTTATTCAATATAAGGTAAATATTTATTTAATCTTTATAACCTTTACTTGGACTTCGAACAGCATCTCGTGCGGGAGACTACCTCATATTCACCACCACACCCATCTCGAGCCTACGACCCATCTCAGAGCCTACTCAGGCGCCCGTTGACACACAAGTTTGATTAAATAAATAACGTTAATGTATTCAATATAAATAAGAAATGGTACTAATTATTATATACTTTTCAGGTTCATCCTTCGCGCCTGAGGTGGCGACTCCCGACGAGGAAGAGGTCGAGTTTCCGGACCTAGCTCCGAGGTCCGAGCGTGCCAGCGGGACCGTATCCCGAAGAAGCACGTTCTAGTCAAGGACGCCCGGGCCAGGGGAAGAGGAAATGATCATGACTTGGAGCGCTCGGTTATTAAGAGGAAAAAGGACGATGGAGACGATGGCGAGAGCGGTGGGGATGGCATGAGCCTTAGGCCTAGGATAGTTTCCGGCATACTACATGTGGAACCCATCCTCTATAGTGTATATACATTAGTGTTATACAATTTATCGTAAATATTATATTTTTTGCATATTTATACATATTATCTTAGTTTTTATTATTGTTTATAGTTTCACATCCTAAACTGATAAAAAAAAAAAAGGTGACACATTCGAAATAAAGTTAAGCATTAATTTAAAAATAAGACGAAACCCTAAAAGATAAATAACGTAAAGCTAATGACTACAAGTCTTCAAACAAAAAAAGGACTTTGAGCACTTTTCAACCACTAAAACGACAATCCAAAGTATTGCGTATTCTTTATGTATTGAGCTTATCTTATTAATTGTACAAATATAAGTAGGGTTCTATATAAAATATTGAAGTTCCGGAGTCTCAAAGCATGATTAATCTCAAAGCATGATTAATATACGGCTAAACTACGTAAAAAGGAGTGAAAATGGAATAAGAGTTAGGAAAATGGTGGACTACTATAGCGCGTAAAATAATGCGCTATAGATGAAAGCATCTATAGCGCATTATTTTATGCGCTAAAGGTACTTCAAGCTTGCTATAGCGAAGAAAATAATCGCGCTAAAGCACTTAACGGAGCCGTTACAGTCAAGTGCTTTAGCGCAGTATTTTACTGCGCTAAAGGTACTTTTGTAACGTTTTTTTGTTGTTGGGGTATTTTGGTTCAAAATAATTTTTTTGGAGCATTTTGGTTCCGGACTCAGTTGTGGAGTCATGCAGTTATTTGCATACAAATTTCTGATTTAGAGAACAACGGTGAATTGCTTGATATTGGTAAAAAATAGTGGAGTATTTGAAGTTGGAAAAGATGCTTTCGAAAGTTGTGGATTATAAATTAGGGTTCATCCCAATTTAATTTGCTTTAAGAATCAACCTTCCTCCTCAACTTTGAACAATAAACATTCTTCCCCTTTTACCCTATGCAATGTTTATTTCATCCTTGTTATTTTCAATTATGTAATACGTTTTTATATTATATGTAATATTTATTTTTTAACCTAGGTTTTTATAGATTTTTATTCAAGTTCATTAACATTGTAAATATATATAGAAAACTACTTTTATAAATTTGTCACAAAATCTAATGTTATTTCACTATTATATGCATTAAATATGCATACATGTACATACATGCACAGCTGTATGTGTATATTTAAGTTTCACTTCTCTCTTATTCTCTGTTGTTTATATAAATAAACAAGTTTTTGTTGTCATTAATGAAATATTTCTTAAATTATTATTTAAAATTTTCTTACAATATAAATAAATATTTTAAAAGAAAATCTCTATTTTTCTTGTATTACCCTCATTGAAATATTATTACCTGTTATTTTCACTTGCATAATTAAATATTAGAGTTTTGATTATTATTAGGCCCCGTTTGGATATGCAATTTGGATATTTTAAGGAGTATTTTCTCTTATAGATATAAAAACCCCACAAATTGTGAAAACTATCAAAACATTCTCAATTCTTATATAATCTTACCAAATGAGCAAGTTATAGTTCATAACAAAATTAATACACTAATTCATAACAACCGGCTCAAAATTAATACTAGAAGACCTTTCTAAAAATACAACATCAATTGATCAAATTTTAGTTCAATAAATAAAATTAAACTATGGGTCTTTTTTTACAAAATTAAAAGGTTGGTAGACTTAAATAAAATTTAGTGGAAGTTAATGAGATTGGTAAATGATTGATGGGAGTAATTGTTAAAAATATCTACCAACTTATGGGTCTTTTTTTACAAAATATAAACATATGGGTTAAATTTTATATTTTAAAAAGTTGAAACCATGGTTTCAAACGCATGTCTAAACGCTGGTTTGAAACCAACCATGGTTTCAAAATTCATGGCCAAACGCCTACTTAGTGAATTTTTTTATTCTACCAGTTTATTTCATTATAGAACATCAGTATATACTTAGTATTTCTTAGGTTTTTCAAGATAGTATTTATTTATTTTTAGGAAATTTGTTAAATATATCAAAAAAATGAAAAATATCATAATTTACATGTTGATAATGTAAGGGTAATATAGTCATTTAAGAAAGTCAATTACGATAAAGGGAAAGAATATCTATTGTTCAAAGTTGAAGCGAAATTTGATTTTTAAAGGAAAGATAGGGTGTAAACGATTTCACCCTTAGGAATCATGATTAACGAAGAGCTTTCTGATGATTTATTGTAAGACATTGACTGTTCTTGCTACACGTTATAGTTTTAGGTTTTTTTTCATATTGGATAAATTTATTATAATTTAGTAGGTAAAATTATTAGTAATTGGTAATATGTTTTTGACAATTTTTACAGCTTTCAAAAAATTAAGTTGTTAAACGGTTCACAGTAATTCGTAGGAGTATTTTGTTTCAACTTTCAACCAGTACTGTAATTTTATCTTCTAAGATAACACTACTATTGCTCTGTATATATTGTGCAAATTAAATTAATATTTTAAAACCATATGTCATTCCAATCGAAGGACCTCAAGTGTGTAAGGCAGGCAGCCATCAACAAAATCTGGAAACAGACCGCCTCTGGCGCACGTGTCCCAAGGCTTCAGTTATGTGTATTTAATGCAATTGATCTCCTTTCCACTCTCTTCTTTTACTCACGCATCGATTACACTTTCTTTTTGCCTCTTTGTTTCAAGGTGATGTGAAATGAACTTTTTGATAATTTATTTTCCGCAGGCTAAACATATTTTATCAATATTAATTACTCCAATATAAGATCTCCGAACACATGCAACAACTGCCGCTCAAAACATAAACATAAAAAAAAAAATCATTATAGATTTGTCACAAAAAAAAAATATCACAAGTCTAATGTAAGTCATTACAGATTAAAAAAAAAAATCACAAGTCATTACAAATCTAGTAAATTTCTGTTATGCGTGGAATTCGCGAAAGGGCCAGACCACATTGAATTTTATGTAAGATCGCATAAATGCTTAAAATGTAATATTCTCTCTATTATTGTTATCAAAGTTTCAGCACTGCGGGAAATCTATAATGAATTTTTTTTATGTTTATGTTTTGTGCGGCAGTTGTTGCATGCATTATCGTGTAAATACTCGGACTGGGAAGACGAAAAATATCCAGGTCATCAACAAATTGAAAAATAAAAATTATATCATCATTAGTAAAACAAATCTTTTGAAAAGGGAAAATGGTACTCTTGTTTGTGAAAACAATCTTTAAAAGATGGTTGTAGTTGCATTTAATCTTTTAGTTGTATAATTTAGATGCAATGTAATGGTGGATGCATAGATTGTAATTACAAATGTTTTTTATGTTTTGAAATACAATGATATTTTATGTCATTTTTTTTTGTCATAATATTTAAAAATTTCAGTGGATCAAATATGCCCCTATACTATGCGAAACTGCACAAATCTGCCCTCCAATATTTTTATCGGGTTTCCGTTAAATCAAGGGCATGAGTAACCCTAAAAGTAACGTTAAGGGCATATGTGAGACCACTTTTTAACGACGGGCATATCCGTGCAATTTCGTATAGTAGAAGGGCAGATCTGAACTTTTTTTATAATTTCAAGGGCCCTAAGTTCTATTAAATACTCCCTCATACACCATGTCATACGTGCTCCTCACACGTAAAAAAATAAAATAAAAAATCCTTGAGGTTCTTTAATGCACAAAGCAATTGTGACGCGCCATAGAGTTCTCTTTTTTCCCTCTTTGTTTCAATCTATCGCAGTTATTTGGTAGCTAGTAAATAGACAATTTATTCATGTATTAATTTTTACATAATTTAAATCATGTTTGATAGTTAGTAAAGAAACAACTTATTTATTTATTAATTTCTACACAGTTTATGCTATGTTGGTAGCTAGTTAGGAAATAAGCTATTCATATACAAAATTAATATGACATTTGGTTTGCAATTTGAAAATCCGTATAACTAATACATATACGAGTTATGAGGGAATCTGTATTATTTTATGCGGGGTAGAAGATGAAATAATTAATACATGAAAAAAAGTTGAAATGACAATATTACCCTTATCACTCCTCACTTAAATACTTTCCTTTTATTATATAAACAATTAGATCCTCTAATACGAGTTTTCCTAAGGTCAAGCATCAGATCCTAACTAAACCAATTTTCTAATACAATATTTTCTATAATGATTTATTAATTTTTAATATAACAAACTAATATCCAAAGAAATTATTTATAAATAACTAAACTCTGCATAACTACTACAGCAACATTAACTAAACTCTACATAACTACTACAATAACAATAACTAAACTCTGCATAACTACTACAACAACAATAACTAAACTCTGCATAACTACTACAGCAACATACCCAGCTTACCAGCTACCAAACGACCCCCTTTGGTGGGATTCTATTTCAACCTAATACATGCATTAATATAATATAGTTAAGGACACAATTACCCCTAAATTCTCGTAAACTTTAGATTGTTTGTTTCTTATATTTATTTGCATTTTAGGTACGAGGATAAAATGACCTATTTTGAACCTGATTTCGATTATTCATTATCAACTTTTGGGGAAATTAAAAAAATTGCAATAATGTTGGAATTTGTATTTTAGTTGTCGACTGGTAAGCTGCTGCACTAAAATAGGTGTACAAAGCTAAAAAATGTGGCGGTATTTTTGTAATCAAGCAAATTTTTAAATTTTATGCAGATGTTTTAATATACCAAATCAAACTGTGAATAAGAAATAATCCTAACATAACTAATACCAGCATTACTAATGCATGACATTCAGCACTAAGCTTATACATCCTACAAATGACCCCTTAGTCTTTCAAATTTAGTTAAAGATAAATATTATGATAATTAATTAAGACAACATTAATTGTTCATTTTAAAATTTTCCTTTGCTCTACTAGATGATCTAGGTAACTTTCTAAAAAATAATTCCATGCTTAAAGATAGATAGTCCCTCCATTTCCTTATCTTCTAAAGTTTTAATATAAATATTCGAATGAGCAAAAAAAAATCATTGAATCTTTCTAAATTTTCTTTGATCACACTATTGCCCTTCACCCACATTTCTAAACCCGATAATTTTAATTAACATTTGTTTATTACTCTCTCCATCTCAAATTATTTATCTTGGTTACTAAAAATAATTATCTCAAATTATTTCGTTTTAGAGTCTCCATTTTATCCTTAGTAGAATTTTGTCATTAACGAAATAACACACAAATAAAGTAAATATTTAATGGAGATTATAATTTAGATATAATTAAGGGTAAATTTAATCAAATTTCCCTACTAATTAATAAGCAAAAACGCGAAAAATAATTTGATACGGAGGGAATAAGAATTTTTTTAAAAATATTTATATGTTTTGGTAAATTTCATGTGTTCGAAGATGTTATAGAGCAATTAATATTGATAAAATATGTCGAACCTGCAGAAAAGTAAAAAATTATGAAAATGTTCATTTCACATCATCTTCAAACAAAGAGGAAAAAAAAAAAAAAAAGTGTAGTCGGCTCGTGAGGAGCCATAAACGAAGAGCGTGTAAAGGAGAGCAGTTGCGTTATATACACATAACTGAAGCCTTGGGGACGGCTGCGCTAGAAGTCATTTATCCAAAAGTACACTTTAGGTAAGCCAAAAGTACACTTTAGGTAAGTGGCTCTGTTTGCTGATTTTGTCGATGGACACACACAAAAACTGCTATTAATTTTTAAATTCTCTCGAAACACTAAACTCATAGCAAACACGACCAAGAGAAAGAAAGATTGAAGAGTAATGAAAAAAGAAGGCACTCTGTCTTCTCCAGGAAGAAAAACCTGATGGCAAGCAGAACCAACCAGAATCATGAAACCAGATTACTTCTTATTAGTCTTCGGTTGAATCAATTACAAGCGCTTATTTAAAAAAAGATGAGTTTGGCGGACCATTTGAAGAAAATGAAAAGCAACATAATTGCAATTGACGAAGAGAAACTATATGAATTGAGCAGGCACAAATTAGATAGTTTTTCTTTTATTATATAAATTTTTTACTTCTTTTACAATTTTCAATACTCCCTCCGTCTCAAAATAAGTGTCATCTTAGCAAAAAATACGCATATTAAGAAATCAATAATGCAATATGAAATTTACCAAATTACCCCTATAAAATAAAAATAAATTATTTTTACCTTTTGATTAGAGCATGCATGAGAAATAAACCTTTTGACATTGGAAATCCAACAATATCAAGTTACTACGTGATTTTTCCAATCATTATTTAGATGTTCTTTTTATTGTGTAAGAATAAAATTAGAAAAAATTAATCAATTTATGTCTTGGTTTTGACTAAGATAACAGGGAGTATTGTCTAAGAGAAAATAAAATCATAAAGTTCATCCTTAAAAGTTTTTGGGGCCTAATGCAAAGATTTTACTAGCCTCGCCCTTGAGTCACCCCGGTATTGCATTAAAAAAAAATGTTGTTGTTGTAGCTCAAAATGTTTCTACTCACAATTTTTGATTCGAGGATACTTTTATAAAAAAAATATACTCCCTCTGTTTCAATTTATGTGAACCCTTTACATATTTGGGGAGTCTACTAGGTGATTCTTTGACCACGTTTTTCTTATATTTTTTCTAAGTTATTTATATTACAAATTATCATGACTTATAGTACTTTTAATGTAGTTTCTAAATACATAAATTATATTTTTACAAACTTAAATTAATCTATGTCGAAATTTAAGATTAAAGTTATAAAGTTTGACCCTCGTACTCTGAAAAGGTTCACATAAATTAAAACGGAGAGTATATTGAAATGAAGCCCCTTTTTCAGAATTACTCACTTTCAAAGGTCGTTAGTTACTTATCTAAATCTGTACCCAAATTTAAGATACAAGTGCACATGTTTACTTTATTTGGTTAAATTCAGGTCTTATTAAAAGGAAACACTATTTTTAGTGTTCTCTCCGTTTCATAATAAGTGCCACTTTAGTCAAATTTTTTGCCTTATAATAAGTGTCATCTTAGGATACCAATGCATATGTTGACTAGTTTTTTCCATCTTTGCCTTGGACAAAAAATGATAAGTTTCTTTATTCAAGGCCAAAAGTTGAATTCACAATGTCAAATTTTGAGTTTCACGTGAAAATGGAAGTTTTGGCCTATGGAAGATAGGATTAGTAAAAGGCAAAAGAAGTAGTAGTACTCTAAATGATGATCATTGGATTCCCAATGTTAAAAAATGAACTACTTGCGTATGCTCTAATAATCAAGAGTTTTTTTTTTTACATAAGAGTAATTTGGTAAACTTTACACTATCATTAGTTTCTTAATATGTGTGTTTTTGATTGAGGTGACACTTATTATGGGATGGAAAGAGTATATTTTTTCATTCTTGTAATCTGGACTTGATTTTTTTTTTTTTTAAGAAAAGATAATTCCGTCTCCCGCATCATATTCTTTACTTATATTTTTACAATATTAAATTAAATTACTTACAATAAAAATACTAAATACTATTTAAATAATCAGAATCCGGGAAAGAACTCCCGCATCATATTCTTTATTCTAAAAAAAAAGTTAGAAAGAGGGTCCTAAATTCCTTTTGCTTGTGTGCTGCTATAAAAAGGCCCTTTGGCTGCCAACAATGCAGTGAATCACCACTTCTTTAGATTTCTTCCTTCCACTATCACTATCTCTGTTGCCCTTTTTTGTCTGTCTCTTTCATTCTCTTGTCCAAATTTCTCTCTTTTTCATACTACTATTTTAAAAAAAAAAAAAAAACACTTGTTCAAAATCACTACAACAACTTTAACATAGTACTACCATGTCTGTTCGAAGGAGTTTGTTGAACCCTCAAGCACCCGAATATACCCCTATCTCGCACGTCTCAAACACTGCCTTTCATCCACCTTCACCGCCTAGGGAGAATGTGACAGGTGGCCCTCGGAATATTCCTACGAAGTTGGTCAAAGCACGAGAAAGCGTCTCTAGACCTCGTACTCCTCCTAGGTTGAGAAAAGGAAAGGGCCGAGGTTTTTTTAATGGGAACAGAGGTGTGTTTGGAAGAGGAAGTTGTAGTTCAAATGAGGGTTTAGTTTGTCGGAGAATGGAAAATGATGATCAGAGGCGTAATGTTTGTTATAGGAATTGGTCAAGGAACAATGGGTTGAAGAAACATGATGTGATACCTCTGAGCTGGTCACGAAAAAATAATACTACTGTCATGATAAAAAATATCCCATATGACTATAAGTATGTTTTAATTTTTGTTTGTTCATTTTTGCCTTTTTTATAGCAGTTCATAGTATTACTTTTTACTTATTGGAATAAGTTGATTAAATCATGAGATTTATTAGTCCGGTTGCATATCCTTATCAGTTTAATTACTAATTGCTAGCTTTTATTTTTTCGTGCTCATTGGAATTTGATTGTTTCGTTTTTCCTTTACAGCCGTGAAATGTTGATGCAATTTCTGGATGAGTACTGCTCAGTGGAAAATCAAAAGGCGACAGATTCAAAGGGAGAAAACATTGTCTCTGCTTATGATTTCTTGTATTTGCCTATGGATTTCAAGTATGTCGCGTAATTCTACCTAGATATCTTTGACTTATTTATTTTAATTCTTGAATACCATTAGCTTATTATATCTTCTACGTCTAGCTATTATACTAACGTAAAAAGATGGATTTTCTTTTGCAGAAGCAAGAGAGGCAAAGGATATGCTTTTGTGAACTTCACCGATCACAGAACTGTGTGGAAATTCTTTTGTGCTTTTAATGACAAACTAAACGTGTTTCCAGGATCTTATAGGAGGGTTAAGATTGTCACTGCAAAGTTCCAGGTGCGTGAATATTGTTAAATTTACAAGTTATAACTATGTTCCTTAATTTAGTTTGTGATTTTGATGTGATATTTCTTCTAATTAACAGGGAAAAGAGGCTTTGGTGCACCGATTCAAGGAAACAAGGTTTGAGTGTGAATCAGAAGGTTTTTTGCCAGTTTGGTTTAGTCCTTCAAGGGATGGCTCTGGGGAATCGGTGCAAATGATTACCGTAGGAAAATGCAAAGCTACTCCATCCTGCTCATCATTATCTCGATAAATCAGAAATCAGCAACCAGTTTTAGGTCATAAATGCCTTTACTAGTTAAGTTCAGTGTAGTCTGCTCCGGTATTTTCAAAGTTGAAGTATTCTCTCTCTCTCTCTCTCTTTACAAATTAAAACCTAACTTCAGGTAGCTATCTAGGGTTCATATTAGCTTTGTGGGGCGGAGAAATTGAGGGTGGATATTGGCACCGGAAAATCTCCTCATCCGATCCATACATTGAATAGCAGGTGATGGGGTCCACCTTTGCTGTTGTTGTATGACGTTGTAATGTTTCGTTTACGGAATAAAAAAGGACGAGTTTAGCAATTAGCAAGGGCTATGCCTATGACATTATTGCCTTTTAGATATGTTGCCTTTTTTTGCATGTTGAGGATCTTTTGCTGCTTCCCTAAAGTTGATTTTGGTCTGTTGCTCTAGATATGGAGTGTTGTAGACTTGCAGTTACTGGCAGATTTGTGTGGGTTATCTTAAGAGAACAATGGCATAGAAGATTGGCATTATAAATACGACCCTTAAACTTGTTCTAAGTTTAGTTTGATACTTGAACAACAATAGGTTACAATTGAACAAATGAAAATATTAAACACTTTTAACTCAAGTTTTAGAAATTTTTCTGCGTCTGTTTTCAATGGGAAAGGACCCGAGGTTTTGCGGCTTGAGACTGATGCGTTGAAAGATGTGACATATTTTAAGTGGTAACGTATCTATGTAATAAGCATTTGAGAATATATCCATATTTTTTTTTCCATAGTTTGAATTGAAAGTATCTAATCTAATATTATGATTACCTTATCATATATTCAGGTACAACAATATATCCTGTGTATTCTCATAAGTGGGGTCTAGATTAATGGGAAGGATGTATGCAGACCTTACCCGTACCATATGTTTAAGTACTAAATTGAAATATATCATAATTTCAACGTCTAAATAAATTTAGGAGCTGTTGATGTAATTTGCCAAAGCGTTTTAGAACTCGTTTGGATTGGCTTATAAGTTGCTTATAAGCTATTTTCACTTTTTAGTGTTTGGAGGCGAACTTAAAATCATTTTGTCTTAAAATAAAGCCCAAAAAATTAATTTTGCCAAGCGAACGAAAGCGACTTATAAAAAAAAAAAAATAAGTTGGGCTACCCCAACTTTTTTTTTTTTTTCTTGACTTTTTTAACATCCAAACAGGCTCTTAATCTTGATCTTGTGTGACACATTATTTTCTTTGTGAGCCGTTGCATCAACGACTGTTGTTTACTGTTGGTATTTTTTCTTGAAGAGTGTACGTTCTGGTATTAATATTGGTTCTTGAGTGAAACAGTCTATTGGAAAAATGATGGTGGCCGCTGCAAAGGAAGAAAAATAAAGATCATTGTACAAATAAGTAAAAATAAGGCTTCAAATATTGAGAAATTTTGGTATAAAAAAGTGTTGCTCTAAGTTAGAATACAGCAAGTAATACATATATCAACTAGAATGGCCTCTAATAGTGGAAATGAAACCTTTTGTTCCTCTTTACAACATCTTCCTAAAGAGGTGAAAGGTTTAATTCAACTAGATAAGTGGCAGTTTCCTACCATGAGAAGAAGGTTTGAGAAGTGCAACTTCTTTGTAAGTTAATGTATATTAGTGTATAGTGAAGGATATTGTATAGGCTAATCCGTCATTCTTTTGTTAGAGTAAATACTCCTATGGTTAGAGGTTTGATCCATATCCCCTCTAACATATGTAACTTTTTAACTTTTTGCGATTAATGGACATGGTAGGGGTCAAAGCCTAACCCTCCACACCAATGGGATCACAACCATGGTGATGGCTTTAAATTTTTGAAAAAAAAAACAAGCAAGTAATACATATATCCATTTATCCTATAGCCTAACCTATAGGCCTAGATACAAATTGTTCGATCAACCTTTTCCTTCTAAAAGTCATTTCGAGTTCGTCTACTCTTGGCATATAATCTTAAAATTCACTTGGCATATAATCTTAACATTAGGGACTTTGTTAATTTTCTTGAATTAATTGAAATGAAACGAGCAAGGAAAAATTGTTATGTTAAGTAAAGCAATGAAGGGTGAAATTAAAGATGGTTGAATAATCTATTTTAATATGTATTTGGTATGAAGAAGAATGTTTTGTTTTTCTGAAAAATAAGTGACTTTTTACTTATTTTTTGGTGTTTCGAAATACATAATTATTTTAAAAGTGTTTATATATATAATCTAAACAAATATTATAGAGACAATGAAGCCTCCCATGTGAAGTTTTTGCGCATGTTTACTCTTTTTTTTCTTTTTCTTTTTTTGCAGTAAATTAGTTGGCTCCTTTATATTCTCATCCATCTCTTATATTTAACAACGGGCAAAGGATCAAATTTACCTTCCAAGTATGGTTTATAGTTTAAATTTTTCCTTCGTCAAAGTTTGGGATCAAATTTGCATAAGATTGGGATCTTGGTATATATTCGCTTTTATGGATGGAAGTGTGATTTGGACTCTACAACACAAAAAAATTAGCCACATAGGCTCCACGTCTCCCAAACCCAATTAATTTAACCCATGGCCCGTGACCGTTTGCCTATCATATAAAATAATACAACCCTAATCCCTTTTATTTTAGAAAAGAGAGGGAACTAAAGAGAGAACTCAGTAAATACATCCATGCACAATGCCACATCTTTTTCTTCAGTTCCTCAGGACCACCCCGTCTCTTCAACCAATTGTGCTCTATATCATGTCTAGCCCAATACCTGTACTTTGCTTCTGTAAAATTGGTCTTAATTGCATCAACTAACCCTTGCAAGCAAACAGTTAGTAAACTGAAAACTAATTACAGCACAAAGATATCAAGCAACAATATTAAGAGCTTCCATTACAGTCAAGTAAGCTTGAGAAAATGGAATATACATATTCTAGATATATAGGAAACTTAGGGAAAATGGAATATACATATTGTCTTTCGTTCCCTCTCTTTTCTAAAATAAAAGGGACTAGGGTTGTATTATTTTATATGATGGTAAACGAGTCACGGGCCATGGGTTAAAATAATTGGGTTTGGGAGTCTACGTGGTTAATTTTTTTGTGTTGTAGAGTCCAAGTCACACTTCCATCCATAAAAGGGCAAATATACCATGTATCCTAACGGAGAGGACAAATTTGATCCTAAACTTTGATGAAGGTCAAATTTAGATTATAAACCAATATTTGGAGGGTAAATTTGACCCTTTGCCCATTTAACAACTAAAGCAATCTGAAGATAAGTATACTTGAAAAGAATCAAAAGCTTTTTCTCCATATTGTGACTTGTCCATAACATTAATGGCTTTTGAGAATTTTAGAATTACAACAGAACAACATTTCATGTCTGTTCCAGTGTTGCCCTTCTACATCGTAATAAAAGTGATGAAAAATAAAGTTAAATAATTAAAATAAAGTAGTGAAACGACAGTTATGCGTTTTGGAAATAATGATTTTTCGGAAGGGGGAAAGATTCTGTTACAGTTATACTAGTGTAATAGAAAATTTTCTCTTGTTTTGTTTCACGATAAAAGTGTGTGTGTTTTGACTGTTGAGTAGATGATCCAGAAAAGGAAATTTTGAGATGGACAAAAACAAAATACAAGAATGAGACAAAAAGAATTGGCCCTTAGGATCACGTCAATGCCTGTTATCTTCACTTTCCAAATGTAGGCAAAATGGTTCAATTGTTTTCGAGATTTCTTCACCTTGTATTTTGCTCTGATCCATCTTTTTTTTCCCTTATCCCCTTGTAATATATATATTTTTTTTTACTTGTACTTGTTCATTTAATAATCAAGAGATTTTTAATATTTTCTCTCAATATTATCTTATTATTAAGTAACTATATAAAATATTAATAGTTAACTTTAAATTTTCAAAAGAATAACTAATAAAAATAATTTAGTAAAATAAATTTCTAATCAATAATTTCTTAAGAAGAGTGTTAAGTAGACTAAAATCAATTGAAAAGGAATGATGGGAATACCTCAAAAGACCAAACAATAAATATGGGTAAGATTCCTTAGAACTACCTTAATTAAACGCCGAAGGACGTTCCAACGTTTTTCACTTAAATGAGGGGTGAATTAATCAAATCATCAAATTTCATATACCAAATATTTAACAAAGAAAATATTTTTTATAAGACGAAAAATGTTTTACTGGAAAAAAAACCAAATTGTTATCATCAAAATTAAGATATAATGAGATCGATAAAATCCCAAGTTCGAGCTTTTTTCACTTAAATAAGAGTCTTACATAAATTAAATTTAAATTAATCAAGCTAATAAATTTTAATTCCAAATAACTAAACAAACAAACAAAAAAGCACCAAATCATTTATAAGAAAAGGAAGAAAAGAGGAGAGAATTTTAACTGGTTCTCAAAAGTGAAGACAATCCCCTTAAATGAGCCTTATCTCTTATGTGATCCTACAAAATTTGAGTATCAAGCCAATAAACTTTAAATACCAAAGAATTAAACATGAAAACACTAACTGCTTGTTTGGATGGTTGTTAGTTTAAATTTATTATATTGTGTTGTTAGTTTAAATACAATATTTATTTTGATTTTTCTTAAAACATGAAAACTCACATTTAATGTAACGATCAACATGAAAACTCACATTTAATGTAACAATTGTATTGTCTAATAATTATACTTTATTATTTATGTCATTCTCATTTGTATTGTCTAATAATTATATTTTATGTGTTTTTTTTTCTCATTTGTATACAATCTTTTAATCAAAACAATACAATAAAAATATAAAGGTTCGAAAAAATTGGAAGAAAGGCCCGGGGGGTGTTGGGAGAATCGAACTCCCGACCTCTCGCACCCGAAGCGAGAATCATACCACTAGACCAAACACCCCTGTTGGCAGTAACGTTCAATAAAAATATACAGACTGATATTACTTTCTCTTCATAAAATCTCAATAGTGTCGCAGCCTTGAGCAAAATGGATACTGTAATGTTATCTTCTTCCTCTCAACTCATGGCTCTCCATCGCCTGCTCCGACCCGGACCCGCTCCAATCCTCTCTTTCTCCTTCCTTAATCAACACCTCTCTCTTCCCCATCAAACGACGTCGCTTCATCCCATCACCAATAATTCTCCTTCCTTCTTCCCTTCTCTCCATACCCCTTCACCCCTCTTCCTTCGTTCTACAACTTTCTCGAACCTTCCAGTTAACTCTACTTCTCAATCCCTCTTGGTTGAGGATGTTGATGACGTGGAAATTGCAAAAGAAAATGGACAAGTTATTGCTTCAAGGCCTAGTGAGTCAGAGACAAAAATATTACGGGCGAAATTACCGAGCCTAACAGTAAAGGAGAAAAAAGAATTGGCATCGTATGCACATAGTTTAGGGAAGAAGTTAAAGAGTCAACAAGTTGGAAAATCTGGTGTTACTGATAATGTGGTATTTGCTTTGGATGAGACTCTTGAATCTAAGGAGTTTCTCAAGGTACTTTTTCCCTCTTTTTTTTTTTTTTTTTCCCTCCTGCTGGCAAACAATTTATTCAGGTTTTAGGCTACTACTCAGGGTCGTTTGGTACACGGAATAAGGTGGAATATTATAATTAAGTCTAGGATTAAATTTATAAATTTATACCGTTAATAAAACACAAATAGTGTATAAATTTAATTTCAGACTTAATCCTAGATATCCTACCTTATCTTATCAAACTTGGGATTATTTTATCACTCCTCTAGGATAAATTAGTCCAAGGATTATAATGACACGACTATAATCCCGGATAATTTAGTCCACGAACCAAACAACCCCTCACGGGTCGTTTGGTAGTTAGTTTGGAGGTGAGTTATGCAGGTATTACTGCATAAGTAATACCACGTTTGGTAGCCGGTTAGGAGTTAAGTTATTCATGATAAAATTTATACAGTGTTTGGTTTGAAATTTAGTAACCTGCACAACTAATACATGTATAAGTTAAATCTATGTATTATTTTATGCAGGGCAAAAAGTGTAATAGCTAATACATGAATAACTAAACCCTGCATAACTAATACCTGAATAAAATAATATATAAATTTTCTCATAACTAATCCATGTATTACTAATACATGCATAACTCTAATCAGCTACAAAATGACCCCTTTATATCGAATTGTTGTTCTAAAGGTTATCTTCAAGTTCAGTGTGGTTATATTCTTTTTTTTTCAAGTAGGCCTTCGAAGCTTTTCGAGTTATCTGAATTTCCTGGGTTATATGTGGAATTTATACAAAGGTTGAAGTGTGCTGAACTAGTAGTAGATAAGAACACTGGCTTTTTAACAGGTAGAGATGATATTTATGTTTGATAAGTAACAAGTAGAGATAATTAGGTAAAATGGTGATGAATCTTGCTGTGTATCTGACTTAAGCGTGCTGTTTTAACCGACAGAACTGTTTGTGCTTGCATACCGCTGTTAGTTCTTGATAATGTGCATTTTAACAAAATCTGTAAACTGATTAGTGAGTTAATGTTAATCTTTCCATAGGAATTCTGATGTTGTGGGTACCTCTGTTGCTTAATAGTTTTTAGCTGGAGCATGAAAGCAGGGAGCTAAATTCTGCACAAACATGTTATGGAATCCTTATAACTCTAATGAGCTTGCATTTTATCTGGACGTTTATTAAGTTTCCGAGGTTAATTAGTACGATTACTAGCAAGTAGACGTTGTACATAAAAAAGAGTCATTGGAATTAGTAGTTCTTATTGATTTTGCTCGTTATGCTTAGTCAAATTTTTTGTCATTGTTGAATTAGTAGTTAAAATCTGGTTATTGATATTAGCAGTATGAGAAATATAGATTAATATGTTTTAGGTTAAGCTGGTATAGCAAGAAGCTCAATATTAGCCTTTTCCAGTATAGGCTAAGGGTTTTACAAAAGACCGTTGTGGTCCGGCCCTTTCCTGGACCCCGCGCATAGCGGGAGCTTTAGTGCTCCGGGCTGCCCTTTTTTTTTTTTTTTTTTTTTTTTATGTGCCGTTTTCCAGTAAAAGTGACAAATGTTCAAATTGATGATAATAAGTTCGTCTGTTGAGGAATGAGGGTCTTTCGCGGTGGGAAATGAATAGAGTTTAATTTGCTTCAACTAAGTTGAAAGCTCGCGTTTTCAGCTATATTGATGACAAATCATGCTTATCTTCTTAGCAAATGTGTTAAGTGTTGATTAATGTGATCAAAGCATTGCTCTTGGGTTCGATTTTTGATGGCCGCATTATTGTATGCAGCTCAAAATACATGGTACCTGTCCTGGAGGAGAGCTTGATGATGTTGTAAAGCACTTAGAGGAAGCAACTGGCTCAGTGGTTATTAGTCAGATTGGTAGGACTGTGATTCTCTACCGTCCAAGCCTGACAAAAATGAAAGCTGAAGAGAAGAAGAAACAGAATCAAATTCTTTTTATGAGAAAACAAAAACAATACGCAGAGAGACGATCATCTCAGGTCACCTTTTCATTATACAGTTTTGATAAATGAATACATTATTCTTTTATAACTCTGGTTTCCAGGCTAAGGTTCTGTGCAACTCAACTATTTTATTGGGTTCCACTTATACACCCGGCTCATGCTACTTTCCACCTGTGTACATGTACTGAATAATTTTGCCCATTAAGTCTTAGACGGATGAAAAAAAAATCACCGAGCATTTTTATCCTATGGTATTCACCAAGTTCTAAGCGACACCCTTGACCGCAAATAAATACACGTTGTTCTCCTTATTCCTTTTTTGTCCTTTCTTTCTTTCATGATCAGCCTTGCTCATTTTGGAGTCGTCTCCTTGTGTGCAGAGTAAAGGAGAGGTACCAAGACCATATGCTCGTGGTCGCCGAGGAAGTAGCAGTGTGTGATTTTTCATTGTGGCTCATTTCTTCATTTCCTTACCACAGTAGCCACCACAGTGCTCCGATGGCTCGGTTAAAGTTCCAAGTATTCCTTTGGATGGGCGCACATATATTTCAGTCTGAAGATGAAGATCCGAGGAGGAAAGACTTTGCATTTGATATATCTTAGTAGAAGAAATTTATATAAGAGAAGTTTGCATTTGTAGCTTTTGTAATTTTGGTGAGATGGTGGAAGATCAAGAAGAAAGAAATTGCCAATCTTGACTAGTGCAGAAATAGCGGACTTCATTCATGGGCCCTTGATGCCTTAAATTTACACCTTCGTAATCATAGTTCTGACTAATTGTGGTCACTACACTGGGCAATGCCCTTTTGTTATGCTATCTTTTCTTTTCGTCTTTATGTTTTTTTAGTTGATGTAACTTACACGAATGACACGCATCAAAGTAATTATATGTCAAATGACGATTTTAGTGCACAGCTCGTTACGGTCAGTGATATCAATAACAAGATTGCTAATTCTGGACTTGATGTATAAACTTTAATAATGTTTACAGGAATTTCAAATTCTCAAACATTGACAAACCTACTACCATAGGGCTCCGACTATTGGACCTGTCAATAGTAATTAATTGTCAACTCATTTGAGTTATGATACATGACGGGTGAATTAACTAGATATATTGACAAATGTTTCTCAAAAAATAATAATTGATATTGACAACGGTATTAATTTTTTATCTTGACGATTGATCACTGCAGCACCAGCTGTAGATTGGAATCTTTAACGCAAAACTTCATTTTTATGTGGACACTTCGTCTTGAGCGTATTAAACCTACGCAACTTTCAACTTTTCTAACTCATCATGAATTGAGTCTTCCAAATAAAGTATGCCATTAGCCAAAGTGAGCCGCCGTAGAGCTATCGAAAATCGTGTCTGGAAAGAAAAGAAAGTAAAAAATTAAAAAGGAAAACAACATGAGCCAGTTCTTACCAAAGACTAGAAAATCTGTTCCGGCTCTTTACCCATTGGAATGCTACTAGCGCAAACCAGCATCCTGCCAAACCAAATCCTTTACTGCTAAAGAGCTGCTTGAAATAAATAAAAATTATTGGTCAGTAATATCCTTTTTCTTACGAAAAAGATTAACGGATCTAGCTTCCTGAGCAAGGGTAGAAATCTTATTTTGCCACCTAAATCATGAGCGGACTCATTGCAAATAAATGGAATGACTTACTATGACGAGAAGCGACGCCATACCGAATACTGAGGCCATTGATACGCTAATAAATTTTAAGTCTCTTGCAGCCTAAAAAGTAATCAGAGAGTTGAGATAATGACTCAAAAACCTTAATAAGAATAATAAAAATTAAAGAATATCTTATTGTATAATAACCAAAAATAAATAAAAAGTAATCAGATCATCACGCTAATAAATTTTAAGTCTCTTGATACGCTATAATAACCAAATAAAAAAAATTAAACAATGTACAAGATGGAAATACTAGCATTGAGTAGGAGTTGAACGTCTACAAGAAAAAGAAAAGAAAAGGAAGGTAGCTGCTCTTTTCCCCAAGAAACTAATACACATCCTTGTAACCAAATGGTCCCTAAATAAATGCATAACTGAAATTAGGCCAAAGAATTCCAATGGGATATCCTAAGCACCACCATTTCAATTTTTCTTCTTCTTCCCTTAGTTTGGATCTAGATTACAAAAAGATTTGAAAAGGTACCTACTCAAACTGGAGCTGTCATCCTTATGTGTTATCACACTTTGGATAAAGAAAAATGCTAAATAAACAGCAAATAAAATCTCATCCACCCCAACCCCACCTTCTTTTTCTCTCCTCTCTATCAATTTCCCTGTTTCAGTCCTTGCAGCATGTAAAAATCTCAAACCAGCAATGCTTTTTCCATGTAATAAACTCACTCTGATTGCTATCACTTTAATGTTATGGTAGAACTTCTCTTTGTTTTGTTAGATTAATCAATTTGCTGATTGACAGGATTTACTTGGTTTTAGTAGGAAAAAAGCTATTTGCTAGGCAAATAAACTTAACCATAGTTCGCCCCTCCTACCCTGTAGTATTTACCCCTCAATAAACTTGAAATTCTATTTTTTTTTTTTTTTTCAAAAGAAACAGAACATACTCCTTAAATTTATGGCAGACGTTGACAAATTAAACAGGACTTTCAGATAAAAATCATCTATATATTTCAACCAAAATATCTACAATGGTCAAAAAATACTTTGAAGAAAGTATGGAACCATACCAACAAGGTTCCTTCAAGACTATGAACACACGGCGACACCCAGAGAGCTAGAAACATCGGGAGCAGTACTTTGTGCATCTGCAACAACAGGCGGTGAGAACAATCAGTAGATCCCATTAAAACTATTTTCAGTGGCATAAAATCTTTATTTGATTCTTATATTCCAACTAGAAGTGCACAGAGTATAGCAAACACTCAGCCTATACATCGTTTTCCATCACCTTCATTTGGTTATGCTGCTATGATGCAAGTGTACTGTTTGTGTCAACCGGGCCACCTACAAGCTTCTATCACAGCTTTTAAATGGGTTTCACTTCATAGATTCAAGCTTCTGAGTTTGGCTGATCTATTATAAGAGGTAGCAGGCAATAACGACAGGAAGAACTAACACTAGAGAAATAACTGATCCAGTGATGACGGTGATGATGATGCTTACACGATCTTAATCCAGTATAACATGGAACTGGTCAACATAGCTTCTTTGCATCGTCTTTATTTTATGCGGTATTTCTTTCTTTATCGTGTTTGTTTGCTCCAAGTAGCAAAACTATTCATTAAAAAGAGAGTGTGGAGAGGATTAAGATCCTCATGACCAAAAAAAATGTGTCATCGTGAATTTCATCTGTACATTGCAATGCCAAAGGATAAGAAATGTCAAAGATAATACACAGCTAACCTCTTGTATGACCAAAGGATCAGGTGAAAATAATTTGGGGAAAAACCATGATATTGACACTCCCGCAGATCCCAGTAGTAATCCATTTGATGCTCCAATGATCAAAAGGGACTTCAGCAGCATTCGGGCCTGATTCACAGTGTTCATTTTTTAGAATATCCTACAAAGGAAAAATGCATGGAACACAGCTCTAAAGTGGTAGACTTGGGCATGAATCAAGAACTACAATATATAATAGAAACAAGCACGTGGATATCACAGCCAAAATTTCATGAATGTCAAAGTTTTCCTCAAAGAAGAGGTTTATACAGATATAATGGAAAGTTTATTTGATAGCTTTCCAAGTTTGGATGTGGTAGTAAGAAAACAGATGCAGGAAACTGTAAATTTTACATAAACTAACTTATGACCTTCGACAAGTTCCGGTTCACTCCATACAACAACTCAGGCATAAATGACTGTGCTGTTTGAGAGAGAGGCTCAGCCCATACTGCAAATAAGCAGAATAGTTGTAGCATGACCTAATAAGAAAAGTAATATGTCAATGTTAATATTTCTCCAGCCTTGTCACTGGAAAGATGCAAAAAGAAAATACATCTAAAATATTACTCCACATAAACTGACCTGATGTGCAGCAGCAGAGTGTGTGCCCATTGATGTAGCATAGTAGACAAGTAAAGAGTAGAATGCCACCTGAAGTTCAAAAACTATCAGATACATGACATGGTTATTACTTTCATGCAGTATAAAAATGCTGCTGAGTCGAACAAACCTTTGACATCATTGTTAGGAACACAGGTGCTGCAAGCATGAAAATTTGTAGAAGTGCATTCACTGATGGGACAGATAAGGCAAAACCATTATACCCTTTATTGTTCAGGGCTTGAATCATCATATAAGCTGCAACAACCTAAAATATTGCTAGTAAGCTAGGACTATTACATATTACCATAAGGAGAATGAAAATGGAGATCCGGGGGGGAGGGGGACAGAGAGTTGAAGAGCAGATCCGGTTTATTCAGAGGAAGAAAAAGGTTCTTGGTAAGGTGCGTACTTGGGACACCATTGTTGCCCAAGCTGCTCCAGCAATACCATATCCAAAGATTCTGCATAGGACTATGTCGCCAATGCCATTAATAGCAGTGGCAACTGCCAAAGCCTTTAAAGGTCCCCATGAGTCTTTCATGCCTAAACTGTATATCCATAAACAAAAAACTATACTATTACACTGAAACAGACTGACCAATGCACTTATGCTAACACAAAAACCAACAACAGCATATCATAAACAGCTTTCAGCTTTAAACCTCAAAAGACTGACCAAGTAATGCACTTCTCCAAAGATATAAATACTGGCCGAAAGCCGTTAAGACCTTCAGTATTGACAGCTATTCCTAAATGTTAAGTGTAATTTCCTTCTTTTAGAAGCTTCATCGTCAGGACTTCATTAAAGTACATAAGAATAGTGTCAGGAGGGATACAATCCATTGGAACAAATTTATAAAACAAAAAGCAAGCAAAGACAATCATGCTCGAACGTCTTTCAACCAGTGTTGTTAAAAGACATCGCTTCAAACAATAATGTGCACAATGATGTAAATGAGAAGCGCTTGGTTCTTAATCTCAACTTTGAAGAGTTGGACCAATGTTAGAATCATTGTATATAGGATGCTGAAATTAGTTGTTTATCAATTAAATATTATTGTACTAAATTCACATATACTTGGTATTTTCTAATTTTTTGTAAATTGTGCGCTTCACTTCAAAGAAATGTGCTTTATTTCTCGCATTTTGCTTGGACCTTGCTGTTTTTTTGCGCTTTTAATTTTAAAAACACTGCTTTCAAACAACGCTCAAGTTCATTATACCCATTTCAATAGGGTCATAAGCTAATTGTGCTTACTAAAATTGTTTCATCCTCATTATCTAAAAATAAATAAAAATGTGCTCACCTTCATCGTCTTCTAGGAGTTCAGTATGTGTTTTAATATTCACTAACAGTGCTACTCTTCTCATATGAAGAAGAAAAGTGGACTAATCAGTTTAGCTGAGTCTGATCAGACATAATTAATCATGTAAACACAGAACAGAATGAGTGCTTCCTGAAGTAGAGGACTTGCATCCATCATGAAAGCACAAACAGGAAAACGAAGATGTAATATGGTGAGAAAAAAAATTAGGTGCTTGGCATTGTCCCGCAATTGGTTGTGGATACAGCGACATGAAACATGACACTGTGCAGACAAGAAAAAGAACATTGACAAATTGTAGCCATAGGAACTAAGTGCATATGTTAGTGGTTCTTGTCAAAGCATAGCTGCCAATATGGAGAAGAAACATAAGACATTGCTACACAACCCTATATATCACTCAGCCAACTAATTTCACGTACAAAATATCTCAAAGCACACTGATTACATAATGATATGGAGTATAAATTAGAGTATAGGTAGGTAGATGGTACCTTGCACTTTGGGCAACCCAACCAACAAGCATGGCAGGCCATGCCAAGCCTCGAATCTATCACCAAAAGATATTCTATTCAGATGAAGTCATGCTCAGGTAACCAAGCATAAGTGGATTTTACTTGATCATCCCAGAACGATAAAAATTTCAGCCAAATATTGTTATCCCTGCTATAGCATATGAATTCAGAAAGTATAACAAATGACTGAACGTCTTTATCTACAAGTTTGTACTAGGATGGATGAGACCCCACTTTGAAGCTTTGGTATAAAAAGTTTAGATAATAATCAATTGTAATAATTCATTCAGTTTTCTAACATAAAAGCATAAAACTTCCCAAGAGATTCCGATATGGAAATGCAACTTTTTTCCTAGTCGTATAAAATAAGATAATCAAGTAGATAACAAATAAGTAGTTATAAACCAAAGCACAAATGTGACTACTAATATGAAAGTATAAACGTTTTCCGAGTCCTCCATACCCTCCTATCTAAAATAAATTACTCATTTTAGTCAGCTGGAACTTCAAACCTAAGTCATCTAACAGCTATATGAAACAGTACATCATTCAAATCTTACGTTATTTTAAAGCCTCATTCCTTTGGACTCTTAAAAGACCAACGTGAGAGAACAAATATAACAGTCGGTCTAACCACCATTTTTATTGGACTTCTCTCACATAGCACTCCGAGCCTCCATTTCATTACTGTCAGCAGACACACCCGAGATACTTGAAACTAATAATCAATAGCACTTGCACTCCCCGGTACTTGTCTTGGAATAACCTGGACACTCGCTACGAGTCTCATCGATCAAGACTATGTCATCCTGCGAAAAGCATTTATTGGCGCTTTTCTAACAACTTCCCAGCTCCTACAACTTTTTTCCTAGTCCTTTTCCAGAAATAAATTACTCATTTTAGTCAGCTGGAACTTCAAACCTAAGTCATCTAACAGCTATATGAAACAGTACATCATTCAAATCTTACGTTATTTTAAAGTCTTTGGACTCTTAAAAGACCAAGAGAACAAATATATCCAATTTTTATTGGACTTCTCTAATTCTTACTGTCCAGCAGAACATGCACTAATAATCAATAGCAGAATAACCTGGACATAAGTATTTGCTGCATTTATTATTTCCGTATTCTTTGCCCCCGTGAAAGCTGAAAATGAGACAAGTTTACCATCAGTTGCTCATAAAAAATACACAACCACTGAAGGAAGAAGAGGACATTCTGAAGTATGCATATTGAATGATTGATAAATCCACCACCAAAAAAGGAATGAGATGCTTACCAGTAATTCCCCAAGCACCAAACAATCTTGTAAAGCTAAACATCACAACACCACAGGCCAACCCAATGAAGAGCAATATAGATATCTGATGTTGCACTTCATCTTTATCCTGCACCATAATCCAATATGCTCAAATGCAAGGGTAAACAGCAAATACCAACAACTACATATTGATATACAGTCTTGAAGCAACGGTAACGTTGTCCCCGTGTGACCTATAGGTCACGTGTTCCAGCCGTGGAAGCAGCCACTAATGCTTGCATTAGGTTAGGCTGTCTACATCACACCCTTTGGGTGCGGCCCTTCCCTCGACCCTGCTAATGCGGAATGCTTTGCGCACAGGGCTGCCCTTTATAAATTGATATACAGGTTCAACATGCCTAAAATTTCCCAAAAGCAGTTACAGTGAAAAGATTAAAAGATTTTTTAATAAACATACCTGGCTGGCAAGTGCCGTAGCAACTAAATTTGAAGTTGCAATTGAAAGGAACATAAAAGCATAGCTTGTGTTATCACAAAACACTGTTCCAGGACCTGTCAATTACAAAAGTCAAGCTAAATCATTAAACATAAACAACATTATACAGTCCAACCTCCCCACTTTATATGAAAAATATATAAAGGTAGGAATTTTGTCAAAATATTTTGGACATTCAAAAATGCAAAGAGTGTCATAAAAATTGAGACGTACTCCCTCCGTCCATTTTTACAATATTTGACTTGGCACACCCCTTGAGGAGCAATAAATAAAATGACAGTTACTATATCACCCCAAATTATTCTAAATCATCTAAATAATTGAAATGAAGGGGAGCCTTGGCGTTCTTTGGTAAAGTTGCTGCCATGTGACCAGGAGGTCACGGGTTCGAGCCGTGGAAACAGCCTCTTGCAGAAATGCAAGGTAAGGCTGCGTACAATAGACCCTTGTGGTCCGGCTCTTTCCCGGACCCCGCCCATAGCGAGAGCTTAGTGCACCGGGCTGCCCTTTTTCATCTAAATAATTGAAATAAATCAAACATACTTTAAAATTTATGCAACTTACTAGCAATTCCTTAAAGTTTCCAACCCAACAATTACTAATAAGGGTAAAAAGGGTATGAAATATTAAATTATCTCTTGATTTTATAAACTGAACAAGTAAAAATGGACATCTTTAGTATGCTTGACAAGTAAAAATGGACGGAAGGAGTATATATCATGGAGAGCTTATGAGTTGCCTACCTAAAGCTGCAAGTTCAATGGAACTTCCTTGACCAATAACAGCAGTGTCAATGAGACTCATTAAAGGCCCACATAACCACAACCCAACTGCTGGCCCTGAAAACTTAACAATCTCCACCATTTGTGCCCAAATGCTTTCATTTCCAGAAAATTCACCTTTACCATTAGAATTCACCACTGTAATTTCTTCTCTAACTGTTACCTCTTCTACTTGTTCTTCATCTTTTTCTTCGCTATTACATGAATTCAAATTCAAGTTTTCTAGTTTTACTGGAATCTCTTGGCTAGGGTTTACGCAAGCAGTGATTATTCGCTTGCGGTGATTGCATTTTCGGGTCAATTGTGTAACCCGATAGGTTCGCAGTCGGGTTGAAGAGAAATCAACATGGAAATTCGGATTGAATTTAGGGTTTTTTATCAGAATGTGAGATTCACAAGTTAGGGTTTGAATATTCATTGTTCAAAATGAAGAGTCCGTGCTTGATTGAACAACTTGACGAAAAAACAGCAGTGCGTTATAATTTGTTGGAATAATACAGAAAGATATAAGGCGGAAAATCTGATCGTAAATGGAAAGAGTTTTGAGCCACTGGAAAATATGGCCTTAAATAGAAAGTTTTTCGAGCCACTTGAAAATTGGCGGCTGCTTCGAATATGCTCGAGTTTCGGTAACTGTCATGCCAACGGCCCTGTTACACAACAATAATAATATTCATATTCAGTGGGATCTAACCCCTTCGCTTACACTTGGATTTACGCAAAGGCCATTTTAATAATAATTTATGGGATAAGTAGCCCTGCGGGTATCTTGTATCACTGTTAGTAGGGTAGAACTAACCTAACATCCCTGACACAAGAACACTTGATAGTTCATGTGTCAGAATCTCCGATCATTTTCATTTTTGACAATGTGCTGCGCTGAATACACTATTAACAAAGTGTATACCAGAAACAATAAAATCCGTGTATTTTCATTTAGTGTGGTTTGAGAAATGTGAGTGCACGCAGATTTTACCTCTATTAAGGTAGAGAGGTTTTCAAAAAAAAAAAAATCGAATATATTACGTCACTGTTGTTAATTGATAACATCTTCGGCACATTTGATAGTTCATGTGTCAGAATTTTCAATCCATTTTATTATTGGCGACGTGCATTGCTGAATATACTATTAATAAAGTGCACCAGAGACTCATAGAGTTCGTTGCCACTATGTTATTGATATATTATAGGTGTACCTTTAACTTATACTAGGGTAAGTAAGAATATTTAGAAGTCAAAATTCAAATAAAAATAACGGAAGGTGATTCAAAATATCTTTTTTGATTATGATGGATTTGTGTTGGGAATTTATTCTTAGCCTATTTTTATTTCCGTTGGTGATAGATGAATTAAAATGACATATCTAACGGGTTGTGTTGTTGTATATGTTATTTGCAAATAACAAGTTATTGATTAATGAGACATACGATGGAATTAAAGATAGGCTGAGAATTTAAAGATAGTGTAATTTCACAAATAGAATGTGAGAGAGAATTGAGATTAAGTTGAACGCAGACCTTATTCTATTTCGAGAGGTAGAACGGTTTTAGAGTTATATACTTATTAAATTTAACTTTTATTCTATCACATAAAGAGTTGTTGGTATGTCATGTGTAAGTTCCCCGTTTAAATTTGAATTAACTTTTAAATTATATTTGATAGTATAAATTATCATCAATTATATATAATATAAATTTAATCTCAAATTTAATTTTGAATAATTCACTTTGTACTATCAAATTTAAAATTATTTTATTTTATCTTTCGAGTAAGATAAACTAATTTAAAAATTATAATTTTGGAATAATTTGATTTATGAATCAAATACAAAATTTTCTCTTAAGTTTGTGTGAAATAAAAAATTGAAAAAAATAAGAGAAAAGATTTTTTTTGTATTTTCTATAGTTTTGTTCCGCCTGAAAGTGGCGAGTTATATTATTTCATGCTACTGTTGAAAGAATGTGGTTAGAGGTCCAACATGCTATAAAGATCTTAAAAGAATCAACAATCATGACCACACTACTTTCAGAGATGTGTGTTATGCAGTTAATTTATTAGATGATCACAAAAAGTACATTAATGCTATAAAGAAAGCCAGTGATTGAAGAATGCCATTATATTTTAGATAACTATTTGATATGTTATTATTATCCAATTTGATGTCACGATCAGAATATATTTGACAATCAATATGGCAATTATCATTAGACGATATCCTCCTTCAAGAAAGTGTATTATTATCTAATTCGGGTACTAATAAATTTTTTTATATAAAGTTATGATATGTTCTTTTACATAATTTTAGTGTACATATGAGTTAATTAATTTAAGTGTGAAAAATATTAACTTAATATTTTATGTATACTTTAAAGATTTTGACATATCCGAAATAAAATTTTCTATTAATTAAAAAATAAAAAAATTTATATACAAATTTAAAAAATAAAGCACTTAAACCTAATTACAAAAGATTGTAAAAAAATCTTACTTCATGGACTTTTTAACTTCAAAAATAGTGATCCAAATTTCTAAGAATGTTTAATTCATTGGGCTTATAGTATTGTTCATGCAAAAAAATATCGAGTTTGATAAAAAATATTGAGATTTCTGCTCTCAATCATTGACTAATGTTTCACAAAATCTATGAAAAAGGAGTGAAAAAATTGAGACGATAGACTAAGGAGAAAGGCTGGGGTTAAAGGAGTCATTACTTTAGTGCACTAATTATGTGTGTTAAAGGAGTCCCGTGGATAGTTACAACTGTTAGGTCAATTCCGTTCATGACATCCCTTCAATGCACTTATTTAGTGCACTAAAGTTACTTTGATCATTTTTTATTTGTTGTGCTAGTTTGATCATTTTGAATTTTTTTGAGTCATTTAAGTTCCATACTCCACCTACACTTATTACGTCACATAATATCATAATTACTCATTTAAATTTCTGGCACTCGTCCTTTTAATGGGTAAAATTTGAAAGAGTCAGGTGGACGTGTTAAATTATGACGCATGGCAGAGATTGATAGATCATATCTAAGTCAGGAAGGGTAGAGTCATCGACTAGAAAAATGTGGCCGGACTAGACGTGTTAAATTGATTTTAGTGTTCAGATGCTTAGATAGAAAGACTTTGGAGGAGGTAGTTCGAAAAGAGGCTTTCTCCCAAGTACCAAAAAACTCAATGGGCGACAGTTACAAATGATTCATAATTTTTTTCACTTTTATTGTTTTGTATAAGAATTTATTATTAGTATTAATAATAAATAAAAGTATTATTCGAGAAATATGTGTTTTATAGCTTTTGTATAAATAGAAGCTTTCACTCCATCGTAAGGCATTTGCTTTTTATCAAAGCCATATCTGAAAGCAATCAATAAATTTATATTATTGTCATATTGTCTTCCAAGCCTTTTATTATATTTTTTTATTCAAGCTCTTACGTTCAATATCAAAAATTTATTTCTAAATATTTGTCATTTTATTCAATTAAAATAAAAATAAACAATCTTTTTCTATTTTAATTTTCTAATACTTATATTAATGAGCTGATTTTATGAGTTCATATAACAATATGGCAACTATAAAAAGGGATTTTAGCAATAATTATTTAGCGATCATAAGCTAATTATCCATGAATCATTCTATAGACTGAACTATCAACGGCAATTGCAAATAGTTGGCCATCTAAAAGTTCTCCTTTATGCTACTCATTATTTTGTATCTTTTGTTTTTTCAAGTCATTAGTATTTTTAAATTCCTCCCAAATTTTTGCGCCTGCTAAATATTCCCTCTAAAGATTATTTTATCCGTCTTTAGTAGCTTTTTTTATTTTACATATTTTTTAAGAAATATTAATTAGGAGGAGTATTTGACTATTTTGCACTTATTTATATTTAAGTTATATTCTATTTTTATTAAATATTTTACTCTATATTATGTGTCATCTTTATTAATGATAATATTTTACTAAAAATAAAACGGAGAAAAATAATTAATTATATTTTGAATTTTTAAAATAACAATTAATTTAAGATAAATACTTTTAATAATCATGATAACTAATTTGAGACATAGGGAGTAGGACGCAATTTACTCAATTAGTACTTCCAGTCGACAAGTAGTACTATATGTTTCAAGAAGTGTACATGGGAGTTGAGTTTGTTTTTGCCTATCAATTACTAGATCTACATTTGCCTATTTTGTATCCCCTAAGTTTCTTTTATTTTTTGACCCCAAAATCATGGGAGTTGAGTTTGTTATTTGCCTATCAGTTACTAGACTTACATTTGCTATAACCCTATATATCCCAAGACCATAGTCGAGTTTGTTAAATGCCATTTTAATAAAGGCTATTTTACACTAAGTTTCTTTTAATGAAATTGCCCTTATTTTCCTTAACTTAGCTTCAAAGTAGTTCAACTTTCTTTTTCCGTTCTTAGTTGAAATTCACACTTTTCCGGCTCCATGGCTGAGGATGAATCCAAGAAGTTTAATTTTTTTGTCAGAACTCTTGGCGAGTACCGGCAACATTTGAAGAAATGCTTAAAGCAAAAGCAAGTTTTTTCGAAAAATATACTCAGTCTAGAAGATCACGTTGTAGATGACGTATTGGAGAAACTTAAATACATGAAGTTGGTCCGCAAAGGTAAAAATCAATGGACTAACAAGACAATAATAATCCGCGAAGAAGTTGAAAATTTAGTCAAGAATCTGAAGTGCGATATAAAACGTGAAATGCTGGATGATACCATCAAAAAAATCATACTGCTGGCTAAAGGTGCATCCACTGATAATGTATGCATTTCCCTTGTTACTTCTTAGTTTTCAGTTAAAGAATTTATTTGAACCCTAGTTTCATATGTAGAGTATGGATGATGGTCGCACTGTAGAACAAAGGGCGATTTCGGCTGTTTGCATTTCACGCCGTTACCTTTACAAACTTTCCGATGTTGAGTATCTGAGAAATTTATTGGAAGATTGGAGGGTCAATCATATCAAGTCGGGTCCGGCTATTTGCTATATAAAATTACACATTGGTTTACTGCTTCTTGAAGAGGGGGGAGTCTCCCTTGCTGAAAATTATCTTCAAGAAGCCAAGGAAGAAATCGAGCAATATCTTAATGATGGTGTAAAATAAGTCCAAAATGAACTAATATCTTAAACCAAACATGAAATAAAATCAATCTCAATTTTTTATCCCATTTTATCAATGCACCAAACGACCCCTTAGAAATCTTTTAAATCCTTAAAACTATCCAATTATGAAAATAATATCGTTTTTTGGTGAAGATATACCTCTTCTTTTTTGCTTTTGTATTGTATATCGTTATAAGTTTCCTAATTTATTTTATGTTTTCCAACTGCTAATCATAAAATAGGAAAATCTAATTATTTATAAATGATAACACAACACCGAAAACAAATAAAGGCACGGCAAAAAGCTAATTATTAAAAAATTAAAATACATCACCGAATACACATAAAGGCATGTCAAAAAATCAAACAAATGCAATGATTTAACAGCGACTCGAGGGGAGACTTGTAAAGCTATTACTTTACGCATATAACACCAAAAATTTTAATAAGTGAAATTTATGATTTTATTTCAGCTTAGATAATTTTAAAATTATAGGAAAAAAGATAAAAGTATAAAATCTTTACAAATAAAGGCAAATTGACTACTTTAAAACAATAAAAATATTTTAGAACTTACAATAAAAATATTTTAGAACTTTGGACTAAACTATTCGAAATTTTCATATGTAAATAAAATTTTCACAAGAAGATCCAATGCAATACATCACAAACACATTACTAACATCTTATTAACTAAAATCAACTCTTACATTAATATAAAGAATAATATTACTATGTGAAATTAAGCTAGTGTTTGAACATAAATTTGGGTTAAACTTGAAAAAAATTAAAGATGAGATGAAAAATAATTTTTGAAAGTTTAAATGATGTTTGAACATGCATTTTACTTTTAAAAAAAGATAAAATTTGTGAGTAAAAACTTCAAAAAATTGAAAAATTCATCCTAAAAAAAATATCCAAAAGCTGATCATTTTTTATAACCAAACAATGTTTTCAAAATATTTTTGAAAAAAAAAATTATAATTAAATAAGAGCCGATACGAAAAAAGTAAGACAAAACTTATTCTATAGTGTGAGAACTACAAAAAAAGAGGTATTTAGTGCAATAAATTATTTACTACTAATTAATTTTATAAAGCCAAAATTTACAGGCAATTAAAGATTTGCCACTAATAAACACATTTCTATGGCAATTAAAAAAAATGCCACTAAAGGTCTACGTTGTTAATTAATTATCATCCTACAATTTTATACAATGCAACGATTACAATGCCAGCTAAGAACTTTTATACATTCAGTTGGTATAGTGCACGTGATGTGCACATGATTTCTAACAAACTAACTGCATCATCATTACATGCTAATTACCACTAACTAACTCCTGAGCATCATACTCCAATGCGGCGTTCTCCATGGACGAGTCTAACAAGTTCAATTTTTCTGTCAAAACTCCTGGCGAGTACCGGCAACATTTTAAGAAATGCGTAAAGCAAGTTTTTTTGGAAAATATACTCAGTTCAGAAGATCACGATGTAGATAAAGCATTAGAGAAACTTAAATCTAGTTGGCCTGCAAAGGTAAAGATCAAAGGACTACCAAGAGAAGAATCCTTATTTCCCCTTTCACGCTTTCTTTTTCTAAAATATGTCTTCCGTGAGGTCGTATCAGTGCACCCCTAAAAAGACCCCTTGTCCTCAAGCCGAAAGGAAGGAAACCGACCAGCAGTTAAGTCATACTCTTCCCAACTAGCTTCTTCAACAGGATGATGACACCATTGAATAAGTAATTCTAAAGTTGAATTCCAAGGTCCTTTCACCCAACGGTGTGATAAAACTTCTTCATGTTCTACCATGAATTCCAAATCAGCCGAAAACAGTAATGGTGGAGCTGATGACATACTCTTGATTAAATTTGGGGATATCCCGCTTTGAATATGTTTAGGACACACTTGATTGAATTTAAGTTCAAATGCTACATTTGAAAGTATGTCTCGGACCTTATTTTTTAGTGGTGTTTAATCTGCACTAATCTTATAATTCTATGTTGTATTTGTTGCTCCCAAATGCACACGCAAGTATACGCGGTCGTACAAGTAATATAGGATTTTTAAGTCCAGATATCAATCCCACAGGGACTTATGATTAACTATTTACTAAATTAAACTAATGATAATTATCTAGACAAGAAATAAAATCCAAAGTTATATTTATAAACTAACTAAAAATAAAATAAAACAAATGATGAACTTTAACCAAGAAAGAGCGGATTTTTATCGGAGAAGAGATAGATCTAGGGCTATGAACACTAACAATCCAGTTGAGCCTTCAAATCATTCTACCTATGGGTTACTAGTTGACGGGTTAATTATAACTTTATGAGTATCTTCCGAGTTGCTCACAAGCCTGTAGATGCTACTATAACACCTATATTCGTATGGTCGCCAGAGGTAACAAGAACACATTTACTTCTCCGTATTAAATTAAGCAAGGCTAAAGGGTATATTCCTATCCTCATTAGCGAAACAATTAATCGAACAAGCTCTATTTATTCTTATTACGCATGCAAATTCCCTATCCTTAGTTCAATTCACACACCACAGATAGTGTCTAATTAGTGATCAAGTAATTAAACAATTAAGCACAAGAATAAATAAATAACCCAAAGATGGAAAATCAATAGATGAAAAAACGATAATCAAACGTCAACTTTCATGTTTGTGTCAAAGCCCTAGAACTAAAGAGTTTAGCTCCACATAGACAAGGAAGAAAAATAATAAATCATCCGAATAAAAATGTCAAAATAAGTATTACAGAGACGAAAATATAAAACCCTGTAACTCCGTACCTCCACAGCGGCTCTAAGCTGTCTCTATGTCAAAAGTTGTGAACTAAGGGTTTCAAGTAATCCAAAGTTCCCCAAAATTCTGTAAAAACCGTGTAGGATATGTATTTATAGGGTACCAAAAGGCCTGGGCTTTTAAAAACCAAATCCAACTCGGACTAGGAAAAAAATAGCGGGCTTGCGTCACACCCGCGTCACAGGTGCAACGCGGAATGATCAGAAAAATAAGATTCAGAGGCCTGCTTTTGCGCGTCAGGCGCGCGACGCGCGAGCAGCACATTGCTGCCAGGTACGTTTCTTCACTCAATTTCAATTGTTTATACTTCTTTGCTTTCTTCAAATTGTTATTCTTCTCTTTCATTTGGTCCAATCATTAGTCATCATTGCCTAATCATAGGCCACTAATTCTTGTCCCCTTTTTTTCCGATCCTTTTCACTTCTTTTCTTTTTCTCCCGTGTTTTATTCAATTTTTTGCTCCAAATCTCTTCATCTTCACACCGCTTTATTCCTACGTAGTAAAATATAATATTAAGCACAACTCATTACAATTAATACTCAAAAGACAATTAAAAGTACTAAAATGTGAGGCAACAATGAATAAATATATGCGATTTTAGGCTGAACATCAGTATTCTAGTAAATCAAGCAGAAAATATTTTGATTTTGGTCTATATGTTGAAAGAAATGTGAACATGTTTGGGTTTTATCTGCAAAAAGGAAATGGTGGTATCTTTAGTGCTATCATATTCCAAAAGGTTCTTGATTTGTGCGTCATTATTGTGCATGGAACATGCTAATCTTTTTTATATCGTTTCGATTTTATCGAATTTCCATGTCCCCGGAAGGGAGCAAGAAGTTCCCTTCAGCCAGTGGGTGTCAAATACTAGATTAATTAGAAATGAATTGTATAAACCAAAGCAACAGAAAGTGAAATCTGAATAGGCATTAGACATGTTTACAGTGGAAGTACATATGTTATAATTTTGTCAATCAATTACATATGTTTGCAGTTGAGGTACCTGAAGTTAAAAATATTTGTTCAGAACATAATGTAACATGAGGCAGATGCGTACTTGCTCTAATTGTCCTCCTAAGGGGATTTACAGTTATGTGAATATTGTTTAATGTATATGTCAATCTCTATCCTCACCATTAAAATGAGGGAATATAATACATTAAGTCTGCCCCTAGTTGGTTTTAACAGTGCAGCAATTGTTATGTGATTGTGTAAATTAGACCTTCAAATACGATTGTGTAAATTTCAAGTCATCTTGAATCCGTATAAACATCTAATGTTGTGTGAATATTTTGCTAATTCTGAGGTTTTAGCTTATTTTTTATGAACGGCTCTCTAGTATTAAAGTTATTGGCATGCGTTATTAGCACGATACTGGAAAAAATGACTACAAAAAGTATGTATTTTCTCTATCACATGTATATGTTTCTGATCTCATAGTCGTATTGGTGTATAAATTCAATTCCTTGTTTGTTAATGTACTTTTTTCTATGTATGTTCTTTGGTGGATGTTAGGTACTCAACTTTGTGTAGAAGCTGAACATACTGAAGCAGACAGACCAAGAGATCCATATCGGATAGTGATGACCGATGCCCTTCTAGAAAAGTTGTGAGTGCTTTAGTCCACGTTATTATGGTTTTAAATTAAGTGTTAAATTTTGAGTGACTGATACATCTAAGTTGGTGAGAGCTAAGTCTCTCTCCTTCTGATCTTCTTTTTGCTTGTTGATTTATATGCATTACTTATTTCCATTTTACTTGAGTTCTGATTTCCATTTTACTTGAGTTCTGATGTGAAGCTGGATATATTTATTACCTGACGTTGAACTTGTTAGTCCAAGTGTATATATTAGAGAAGTGAGCTATAGCAGAGAAGATTTTACGCACTGCCGATAAAGGAACAACAAGCAAAAAATTCTTGTATCCTATATCGAGCTAAGAATCCTCTATGTGACTCGCACTTATATGGAATCTTGTATCCTGTAGTGATTAAAGAATCCTTGATGTAGATGACAATTATATGAATCCTTGTTGTTTTAGTTAGCATTGCAGGTAAACAAATCATGCAAAGAAAATTTTGTTCAGTAAGTAGGTTCGGGTGTGAAGGGGAGCCTTGGAGCAACGATTAAGTTGTCTCTGTGTGACCTGTAGGTCACGGGTTCGAGCCGTGGAAGCAGACATTAATGCTTGCATTAGGTTAGGCTGTCTACGTCACACCCTTTGGGTGTGGCCCTTCCCCGGACCCTACTAATGCAGGATGTTTGTGCACGGGGCTGCCCCCTTTTTTTTTTAAGTAGGTTCGGGTGTATTTCAATTATGAACAAGTGAAATCTGTAGATTTTGCTCTTCCACTGAATACAGGACATATTATTACTTCAGGTGGAATAAAGCAATTGACTACAATTGCAACTGCTATATATACTATTGTCTTTAATTTGTCTCAAGAAGTGGAGTTTCTTGATAGTAAACATTTGGTCGAAAGTTAAAATTTTATTCAACCAAATGTATCTATTTACAGTTGCTAGTTTATATGGACTCTAGAACTAGACTTCAAGACAAAACCTCTTCTAATCTGAGAATGAAAAGCAACAGCACAAATTACAAGCATCCGGAGCTGCATATTATGGACTCGCAGTCGGAGCTGCATATCAGAGTTCATGATGTTAACTTTTTCGTGTAGGCAAGATATTTTTTCATTTTCTCAAACTTCTCCAAGTAGACTTTTCTCACATGTCAGACAGAATTTTCAGAAGCCATGTACTTATAGTCTTGGTGGCACTCCTTGGATAGCATAAATGCATACAGTTAGTGCCGCTTGCATCTGAATTAATTTGTGATGTTTCATCTCTGTTACTTTGAGTTTTGGAAAAGCTAAAGTCTTGATACTTTTTTATTACTCCATTCATCTGAGTCAGTTCGAGTTTTGGAAAAGCTAATGTCTGGTTTCAGTTTTTTTTTTTTTCCCCCTTTTTTAGGAAAAGCAAAGAAGAGACATGCATTGTCGCAATAATAAATGAAAAAGATTTAATCTTGGTAACATAATGTTGAAATTCTGACTAAAATATGTTAATGACTGGAAGCAGATACTTAGCTGAAGAGTAGTTTCGTCAACTTAATGCAAAAGATTCATCTAACTGTCTGACTTGTTTTACTGAGAAAATACTGAGATTTGATTATGACTTCTTTTTAACTAGCTAGTGATGATTTTATTATTCCTACTGTTAAATATGCTGGACAGTCTATTCATTCGTCAATGGATGAGCTTGACAGAAAAAATAATCCACTCAACTTTGCACAAAGAGAATCTCTTCAGATAAAACTTGTGTTTAAGTTCAGAACAGTTCACTTAGAGCAAAATAACTTGATTTGCATTTAGCTAACAGCTAGGAAGACACGAACTGCATACAAGCAGGGGCAAAGGCACTTCACTTTCTACTATAGGCATCTCACAACTAATATTTAGCACTCTCTAGTTATATACAGTACTAGGTATTTTACAAAACCAAAACATAGTAAGTGGAGTACTAGGTAATTTTACACCAGGAGGACATTGACTATGAAGGAGAACTAGGATGCCAGACCAAAAAAGTAAAAACATTATTGATCTAATCCCTTTATTCATGATAACCATGAGATGAGATCTTGTCCATTCTAATGGACACCATCTCTTTGGACTCCTAATTGCCAACTGTAATCTAAAAGGAAGTCCTGCTTTGCACCTGTACTCTTAACATTTATAACTAGTTTCAGATAGTTCAGAAGCAGCAGTATGGATTAGAGCTCTAGAAACTCAACTACTACTAACACTTGAGCAATTTGTCAGCCTCGTTTTCTCTTTCATGTGTTTTTGCTTCTGATAAAAAATGTTGGCTTGCTAACAAGTGGACAGTTGACTTCTCCTCGTTCAGTCTACTCAGGACGCTTGGATATAGTTGCTATTTCACAAGCTAAGAATGGTAGCAGTGAGGTTTGTTTCAGTGCTTATTTAATTACAGTTTATTTCATGATTACATATTTATTGTTATTGTATGTATGTGATGGATCTGATTTTACTAGTTCTAATCAGTTGTAGTTTGTTCCTGTTTTAGTTTAATTTGTGTACTTCTTAGATTTCCCGGTAACATGCCCATATTCAGTTTTCTTATAGTTTTTAGATCTAACTTTTGGTTAAAGTTGATATCTTTTTAACTGATGGGTTCCACGTGTCCAGGGTGGCTTTTGGGTGAAGCCTCTAAAGCCTAGGCTTGAGGCCTCTTAATTTTGGGGGCCTCATTTTTCATCAATATAATTTATTTTTGAAAAATTATAAAGCATTCTAAGTACTTTCTGTCATTAAAAGAAAATAGTTAATTAATTGATAGAAAATAAGGCCCCTAAATCAGTAAGTAATGTATAGTATATAAATACTCAATCTCTAGTATATTGACAAAAAAGAAGCTGATTGGTTTCTCTATAATACTCCATTTACTTTTAACCTTTATCTAAACTTTAATATATTTCTAAGCTTTTATGTTCTTCTTTGTTTCTCCAAGAGAGTCTCTGACTTATATTGCTATGAAAGACACAGTGTATGAATTTTCTATTTTTGTTTTTTCTCGGGCACCAAATATTGCAAGAGGTATATTGAAGCACCAAATAAGTATTCTCAAATCAAGTTATTAACTTCTTGAATTAGGTTCTATTATTTCAACTTTTTAGTATTTTTTTCATCTATAACTTGCTTGTTTTGATATCTTACTATGTAATAGATATTGTCTCTTTAATTATTTATTAGAATATACAATATGTCAACTAGAAAATTTGAATCCAGTTGTTCAAAACTCAAGAAAGAAGAATTGAATCTTTGATACAATCTCAAAAGGGAGCTCTTGAGAAAGTAAATGAGATATCTGACATAGATCCTCAAAAAGTAGACTTCAAATGAAAAATAATAATGAATTCTTTTTTCTATTCTCATTTTTGTGATAAAAAAAAGTTAAGGCCCCCCGTTGAGGTTTGGCTTTAGGCCTCCAACAGTTTTGAGCCGCCCTTGCACATGTCCTTTGAAAACTTGTGTTCTTTAATTTTTTTATTTCAATTTTTTTTCAATATTCAGATCTTAACAAAATTTGTTGAATAACCTGATGAGTAATTTTAACTCTGAATATGTTTTTCTTAATCAACTAGCTATTTTTTGACTTTGTTAACTGAAGTGTTTTTTATTTTTATAAATTCGTATAACTTTAGGTAGAATACTTGTTATGGATTGTGTGTATCAAAATTAGCTTCTAGATGTATTTGATTCTACAGCATACTTTGCCAATGTGCACATGTATCTGCTAGTTTGGAGTGAATTATCAGGTAGTATGATAACTGTGTGATTTAGAGTGAACCCATAGTTTTTCTTACAAGGTAAAGGCAAAATATTTTGTATTGAAATGAAATGGACGTCGGATTACACTGGGTTTATTGTTGTTGAAATGAAATACCTTAAATAGAGTATATAGCTAGCACATAGTTTTGTGATCCATTGAATAATGCATAGTTTTGTGATCCATCGATCTGGTGCTATTTGATTTCTTGTTTATTAGTATTGGTTATTGTGTGGTGGTATGGACGTTTGCATGATTTACAAGGATTACTAACATGCTTCAAATATCAATCCAAAGGAATCAATTTTCGCATCTATTGGCAGCAAGTTTAGTAAAGTACTTATTAATGTGTTTGGGCTTCTTGAGCAGTTTTGAGACTAATGGCAATTCTTAGCTTTATGTTAATGTCTTCATGTTTAATAGGGAGCTTCTTGAGCAGTTTCCTTATCTCTGTAATTGAGAAACATCACTGGTAAAGATGGTCAGAATAGTTGGTTTGCGGATAACTTAAATCGGGCACATCTGGATTACTTTTATTGAGTTCTTGTTGTACTCAGTACTATTGTGTTCACTGCGCACTTGTATTTTACAAGATTTTATATATACGATTAGTCAAGTTCTCTATAAGGTGTATGGTGTATTGACTTTTTAGTGCTCCAGAATCACCTCACAATTTTCTTTACGCGTTGAATTCATTTCATATAGCTCTGGTGCAGTGATATTGCATTGATGTTACTTATTAGAAAGCAACATGAATAACAAGTTGATGCTTTATTTTATTAATATATTATAAACATCACATTATTTAGTTTTGGAGTAACAATAGATAGAGGAGGTTATATATAAATAATACCTACTATATAATATTTTGACTTAAAAACCCCCACTAAACAAACAGATTGATGGGGGGTTTTACCCCTGCTAAAAAAAAACTAAAAAAAACTAACTGTGGGGGATTTAACCCCCGCTAAATAAATAAATTGCGAGGGTTTTAACCCCAACAACATTTTTTCTTAAAATTTTAAATTTTAAATTGCGAGATTATGAACCGCCGCTAATAATTTACGGTGGTTGGCAAATTAAACGCCGCAAACAGGTAGCGGCGAACACTATTGCCGAGGTTTTGAGGTCCGCTGGGACAACAATTTGCAGGGACTTTTTGACCGCCGCGGCATGTGAATTTAACCTCCACAATTATAGCGTTTTTTTTTTGTAGTGTTAGTTGTTTATTACATGAGTGTATGATCATGGAAAGATGCCGAGGTAAACTTGTGAAACCTTTCTTATTCTCCGCTGGAAATACATAAGTTGTACTCCTAGTATTAAGCTGTATTATATACCCCGATTTTCTCATTATTGTTTTTTAACTGATTGTTCAGATGAGTTTAGCACTTAAAAGATGTTAAGGTGAAGTGTTTTCACCTATTGTATTTATCAGCATTATTGCTGTTAAAACAATATAATTGTAGTAGTAGTTGTTGTTGCTGCTTTGTGTCAATTCATGATTATGTAGCATTTGACTGAGAACCATGAGGTTTCTGGTTCAAATGCCAGCAGAGACAAAGACAATAGATATTTGGTTCCTGTAGCTGGTGAGAGGTCGCAACCAAGACACCACTGTTATCAAGAAAGAACAAATTATGTAGCCATTTGTTATTTCACCGATTGGAGCTTAGGACATAGGTAGGGTAGGTTGTTTTGCCTTTTCTTAGCTCTTATGTTATTTCCTTTTCTAGTTTTGCGTTCTTGAGAAAATTTGAAAAATTTATATCTTCAGCGAGTAGAAAAAGAGAGTGGATTGTAAATTTGAAACAAAATCAATTTGCTTAATTTTTGCATTGACTTAGATGGTGACCGTAAATTTGTCCAGGGGTACTTAGCTAAGGGGTGAAGTGATTGTTAAATGCACCCCTTTGCCATCTGCGTCCATAATTATACTGAATATGACCACATCTGATGAGGAGTTTATTTTCACTTGAATAAAGATTCTTTAGGTGTTGTGTCCTTTTTATATTCTAAGTCAGTCTCAGAACCCAGAGCGTGCTAACTGTTGTACCAGATCTCGTGCTTCCTCCAGCTTGATGTGTTCCGGAAGCCGGAGAACCACAGGGGCTGTGTGAATACGATTAGCTTCAATGCTGATGGTGATAATAGTCATATCAGGTTCTGATGACCAAAGGATCACACTCTGGGACTTGAAAACCGGGAAAATTGGTGCTCTTATTCCATCCAAGTAATATCAAAATTCTCAGTTTTCAAGAGAGCTTAATCTGCGAGAATTGAGACAAGTAGATATGGACGTGGTTAGTATAAGAACAAGAATAGAGCACAAAAGACTTGTATATCTTTTATTGAATCAATGCAGCCTTTATATACAAGAAGGAATAACCACTTCCTAAACTAACTCCTTTGAAAGAGGAGGACTAAACTACTTGCTAAGCTAACTCCTAGAAAAGGGAGATTTTATTGAGAAGATAAAAGACAACAAACTCCTAATGACTAGCTAAAGAAGTGGTCAACTCAGTTCTGATCAGCAGGTAACATGTGCTCCAATAGTTAGGTTTCCCACAACTTCTTTTTGACTGAGCCTTATATGGCTAATGGTGTGATTTAATGTGTTCTTACATATAGATTTGAGAACAGACACCGATACTGAGCTTTTTTACGTGCCAACCCCTGTGGGTGAGGAGATATATGTTTGTACTTCATCTAAAATGCAATTACGGGAGATCCAAGAAATCCATATTTGTTTGTTGTTCTTTGGATCCGATGAATTTACAAGAATTTTCAACATCCGAAAATCTAGTTGGTGATGAGAATGTGGGAATAATTCCCTCAAACTTGTCTGCAGAACTTAGCACTTTAACTTTATACGTGTTTCTTTACACCCTAATCTAGTCTAAAGTGAAATTAATTATCCCTAGTGCTAAATTAATTATCCCTTAGTGCTAAACTAAGTTCTGGGGACAATTTTGAGGGGATTTCATGTATTTTGTCTTTATCTTTTCACCAAGGACATCATGGTTGTACTGTTTATAATGAGTATTATAATGGCCTAACTAATTTGTAACATAAAGTAGCAATTAATTCTCTAGTTACGAAAAAAGATGTATCGTCTCTAGAGTACTAGCCATTTCTCAATCTAAAAAAAAAATTAAAGGAAACTTGTACTTTGGCTACATTTGAACCTGAAGCTTCTTGATTTCCTTAATATAATTTAGTCACTGGATTAAGGTGTTAGAATATTACTTATGTTTAGCATATGTGCAGAACTACATTAATAAAAGATCTAATTTATAGGTGAAAATGCGAGTAACGAAACTATCTGTCTTATAAAATTTAATAAATCTTCAATTTTCGACACTACTCCATTACTGGATTAAGGTGCAAGATTCATTTCTAATTTTTATCCAAAAATATTATCTGTTAAAGTTTAACCTAACAATTATTTTCAATCATGAAGAAAATATTTATACATGTGAATTGTCACTTGGTATCATTTTTAAACAAAAAAGAAGGTGTCACATATGCATCATCATATTAGTAGTTTGAGGTATGTTTTGCTAACTATTTGGTGATAATTTAAGCAGAAAACTCTCACACTTGATAGTTCGGGTAGGAAACTCAAAACGTGCTACTTCAAGTGTGTTTTTTACTCTTATCTCTTTAATCTATATAATATAATTGAGTGTTAACTTCTTATTTTGTTACTCCTCCCTTAATAGTACATGTGTTTACTTTTAAAATCAATTTCTTTTTCTTGGCAAAACTTGCACAAACTAAAAACTATAAAAGAATTTAAAAAGGAAAATTGAAATTAAACTTAAATATTATAAAACTTTCACGGACATTCTTCTTCCTTTTTCCTGCCAAGGCCTCTCGCCTTTTCCACTTCAGTAACAGTGGAACAATATGCCCTTCAAATAACCAAAAAAAAAAAAAAAATCCTTATTCTCCTCCTAGTTTGCTGTGAATTTATAAAATATGATCATTTCTGCAAATATTTTTTTCTTGCCCTTTGAACACTCTCAACACTCTTCCTGTATATTCCTCAATCAAAATGGAATTTGTTCTCATAAAGCCTCAATAACATAAAGGAGAAGATACAAAGTTGAGGACCCATTGTTGTTAGTTGTAGATACTTCAACATTTTTGTTTTATATGCTAGAAAAAAGACATTACTAGAAATAAAGATTTTTCCACCGCAAATCAGTGAAAAATTTGTGTTATAAAACGTGATTTTCCCACTTCATTCCCATTGAACCAGCTCAATGAGAAAATAGTAGAAAAACGCATGGTGGGAAATAGGTTACCATTGAAATAGTGGGTTTTATACTTGTTTGCTTTTTTTGTTTGTATGAATTGGCTTGATCTCTCAAGTTTTCCCTTTTCATGCAATTCCTCGTCTTCAAGCCATTGGATTATTGCACCTCCTTAAAAGTATAAACCATGGTCTCTGCTTCAGTACATCGTGATTGACGTGGTCATTACTAGCATTTATTCTATTTGAGATTAGGTGTCTTTTTCACGTATATATTTCTTGAACATTTTATTGGAAGATTGTTGGTCTACGGTGTTGAGCATTGTTGAATTATACGGGCTGTATGTATACTATCATCTTGGTTGAATTATCGTTTCTGTCTTTGTTTGTTAACCAAAAGGCTATTAACAGTAGAAAACAAGTACATGGTATTTGGTTGATGAACACTAAAATCTTGTTAGGTTTGAGAGGTAATTTTAAGAGCGCACTGAATGTGTAGCTACTTTACTGGGTTAATAATTTTTTTCCTCCAAGCTGCATATCTGGATCGCTCTTCAATCCCCGTGTATTTCAGTTTCGACAAATCTCTTCCTGCAGGTGGAAACAACCGATGATTGCGACGAATATTGTCTGGGCTTGTTAGGCTAGGAGTGTCAAAACTGTTTCATGCCTCTGGGAAAGAACATCTGGCTTCAGATACTCTCTGCAACTCCATGGGTTTATTTCTTTAGGTTTGGACCTTAAAATGCGTGGCAGGCACAACTGACCATCGTTGAGATTCTTCTTTGTTGAGGGCAGTCATACTAACATATTTGTGTTGGGCTAAATGGTCAAAAGATAGTCTTAACATGATGTGATAGTGTCCGCTTTAGGCCAAGCCCGCACGATTTTTTCCCAAAGGCCTCACATCATTAAGAGTATCCAACTTCTTATAAATAACTCTCTTTTCTTTTCAACTATCAATGTGGTACTTTGTTCGCACACCCAACAATCTTCCCCTCGAACTAAGTTCCACGTGGCTCATTATCATACCACGGGTTAGAGATTCAATATGTCTGTGTGCCACCCACACTGTCAGAGTATTTACGGTCACCGAAGCCCAAAGGCTGTGAATGCGTCTTCAAATCTATGGGTAAAGGTCGTAAACAGGTCCATAGATGAGCAAAGGCACTAAGCCGAGCCCCACGCCACACTCCGCCATCTTCATACTTGTCCCGCCAAACTATTGGCTCTGCTACCAGTTGTTAGGCTAAAACGGCCCAAAGATACTCTTAACATGATGTGATATTGTCCGCTTTGGGCCAAGCTCGCACAATATTCCCCAAAAGGCCTCACATCATTAAGAGTATCCAACTTCTTATAAATAACTCCCTTTTCTTTTTAGCTATCAATGTGGTACTTTGTTCGCACACCCAACAATTTACTATCTATTGCGTAAAAACAAAGACATTATTTAGAAGACATAAATGAAGTACCCAAGTGCCGTATGTTCTGGCCCCATGAGATTTGGAGTAAATATGTTAACAAGCTTGAGGTTTGAGTTCCTCCTCCTTAGTCTTGTATGAATTCCTCATTTTGTTATTTCCTGCCATCATAATTATCAAATTAGCTTGAGTGCATTGTAGCAAGTGATGTTGTTTGGTCAAAGTTCAAAGATGGGTTTCATTCATAAATTAATTGACTTCTCTGTTTATTTCTCACATGACTTAAAGTACGAGGAGAAATCCATCAAGGTAGTGCAATGTCTCAATGACATAGTTACCAATTCTTTGTCACATGTAGAAGATTGTTTGACTTACATGTCCAATTTGCGTGATCCTGCCATCTTTCGATTCTATGCTATTCCACAGGTATACCCTCTTGGTTATTTTCTAGGCTTTCTTGCCTTTCAGTTTGTCTATCAAGCTAAAAGCTTCCTACATAAGGACATTTCTTCTGTCACAGTTAACGATTCCTTTTCTAACTATTTGGAATTCCATTTCTTGTTCTTCCTATTTATTCAATTTTTCATAAAGTGTTTTTATGATGGAACTATATGTTCTGTCTTTTGGGAGTGTTGATTCAATAGAGCTTGCTTCAGAAAATTCGATATTTTCATATTCTCTTATTGATTGATATTCATGCTTGGTTGATTGACTGCTGATTCGTTAGAGTTTGCTTCAACTCTATGCCATGAAGTGTTGCTGCTATATAGTTTTTTATTACTGATGATTTAGTTGTTTAGCTGAATTTATTGTATTAGTTTTCTGTTTCTTTGTTTGGAGTCCGTAAACCTTGATTTTGCTTGTTATGTATACGGATCATGTGGTAGTAGGAGTCTTGCTTTATTTTGGGGTTGTTATCTAGTTGAGAAACAGGTGGTCAGCCCTATTTAGTTTGTGTGAAAGAAAGTGTTTTTTATGATGGAACTATATGTTCTGTCTTTTGGGAGTGCTGATTCGATAGAGCTTGCTTCAGAAAATTCGATACTTTCATATTGGCTTATTGATTGATATTCATGCTTGGTTGATTGACCGCTGATTCGATAGAGTTTGCTTCAACTCTATGCCATGATGTGTTGCTGCTATACAGTTTTTTATTACTGATGATTTAGTTGTTTAGCTGAGTTTATTATATTAGTTTTCTGTTTCTTTGTTTGGAGTCCGTAAACCTTGATTTTGCTTGTTATGTATACGGATCATGTGGTAGTAGGAGTCTTGCTTTATTTTGGGGTTGTTATCTAGTTGAGAAATAGGTGATCAGCCCTATTTAGTTTGTGTGAAAGAAAGTGTTTTTTATGATGGAACTATATATTCTGTCTTTTGGGAGTGCTGATTCAATAGAGCTTGCTTCAGAAAATTCGATACTTTCATATTGTCTTATTGATTGATATTCATGCTTGAGTGATTGAACAATGATTCGATAGAGTTTGCTTCAACTCTGTGCCATAAAGTGTTGCTACTATACAATTTTTGATTACTGATGATTTAGTTGTTTAGCTGAGTTTATTGTATTAGTTTTCTGTTTCTTTGTTTGGAGTCTGTAAACCTTGATTTTGCTTGTTATGTATACGGATCATGTGGTAGTAGGAGTCTTGGTTTATTTTGGGGTTTTTATCTAATTGAGAAACAGGTGGTCAACCCTATTTAGTTTGTGTGAAATTGAGAAGATATTCAAGCCAATTCCTACTCAAAAGCGGAAAGAAATAAAAGGAAACTTTTTTCTTTGTAGGTTTTCGAGTGTTATTGGGAGAAAGGATCGGACCTAGTAATATAAATACATACTAGCTAGGATTTATTAAGTAGGACAGAACATAGAACCTAAGAGTATTCCATCTTGTAACTTACTTTCTCTCTTGATATTAATAAAAGTGTCGGTCGTTCTTCGTGAACTAGGATCACATCGATCCCAACTGCGTTAATTACTATGTTTTTATCCGTGCTAACCATTGGTATCAGAAGCCTACAAGTCGTGAGATCTAGGAGACGAGGAGACTATGGCATCTATGAAGTTTGAGGTAGCGAATTTTGATGGACGAAGTAATGACTTCAACATCTAGAAGATCAAGATCATGGCGTTGTTACGGAAAGAAGGCTCAGTTTATGCTTTGGAAGACTCATATCCCAAAAATAGGAAAGAGGCTGAGAAGCAGCGAATTGAAATGGATGCGTTTAGCACAATTCAATTATCCTTATCAGACAGCGTGTGATGTGAAGTCAGTACCGAGAAAACAACTACGGGTTTGGGAAAGAAACTTGAAGATCTCTACCAGAAGAAATCAGTAACAACTAGAATGTTGTTAAGGCAGCGTTTACACACCTTCAAGATGAAGACAGGTACAACTTTACAGGATCATCTTGATGCTTTTAATAAATTGGCTATGGATCTTACTCATGCTGATATTAAAGTGGGAGATGAAGAACTTGCGTGCACTCTACTGTTTTCATTATCATTGGCGTACAAAGACGTAGTTAATTCAATGATGTACAGTAAGGAGGTGGTCACATTACAAATGGTAAGACATGCATTAAATTCGGATGAATTAAGAAACTATATCAATAACGGTGAGAAAGAGGACCATGGTGAGGGTTTGGAGGACCATAGTGAGGGTTTGACGGTTAGAGGTCGCTCGAGCCAAAGAGGGAGAGGCAAATCAGTAGTTAGGTCAAAGTGTAGAAAAAGGGTGAGTAGGAAGGATGCTGAATATTGGGGTTGTCATTAAAAGGGTCACTTTGACAGGGATTGCTCGAATAACAAGATTGATAAAACAACAGCCAGTGCATCTACAGTTCAGGAAGCTCAGACATGTAGAGAAGATTATGTACTAACTGATTCAACAGATGACATTTAGACACACAAGTGGATTTTAGATTCAGCTTGTACCTTTCACATGTGCTTCAGAAAAGATTGGTTTACTAGCTACGAGCAGACAAGTGGGACTGTACTTATGGGTAACGATGCAGTATGTGAAATAGCAGGCATTGGTTCAGCCCGTATACGGTGTCATGAAGGCATCATAAGAACATTGTCTAATGTTCAACATGTTCCCGATTTGAAAAAGAATCTGATCTCTCTTTGTACTCTTGATAAGCTCGGATATAAGCATGCGGGTGAACGTGAAATCTGCAAGGTGACCAAGGGTTCTCTGGTCATGTTAAAGGCCAAATTAGAGGGTGATCTTTATGTACTTATGGGCAGCACCATTCTAGGTACTGCGAATGCTGCAACCTCACAGTTATCAGATGATGACAAGGCTAAAATGTGGCATATGAGATTGGTCACATGAACGAGAGGGGTTGGCAATTTTGAGCAACCGAAATATTTTGAAAAGTGAGAAGATTAGTACATTTGATTTTTGTGAGCATTGTGTCCTTGGAAAGCAGAAACGGGTCAGCTTTAGCACGGGCAAGCACAAAACCGAAGGGGTACTTTACTACATTCATTCAGATTTATGGGGTCCATCTCAGGTTCTATCCAAGAGTGGAAAGAGGTATCTTCTTACCTTCATTAATGATTTTTCACGCAAGGTTTGGGTATACTTCTTAAAGGCTAAAAGTGATGTCTTTGAGAATTTCAAAAACTGGAAGACATTAATTGAAAATCAGTGTGACAAAAAGATTAAGTGTCTTCGAACAGAAAGATTAAGTGTTTTCGAACAAATAAAGAGTTCTGGGCGGAAGCAGTAAATCCTGTTTGTTATATTGTTAATCGTTTTCCAGTGCCGGCGATTGACTTCAAAACTCCAAATGAGGTCGGGTAAACCGTCTGATTACTCGTACTTAAGAATCTTTGGATGTCCCGCATATTATCATGTAAGTGATGGAAAACTAGAACCTAGAGCTCGAAAAGGTTTATTTATGGATATCTTTGAAGGGGTAAAAGGATATAGAATATGAAGTTTAGTTCCTCTTATGTTTTTAATCAGTAAAGATGTTACTTTTGATGAGGCCTCTATGCTTGATCCTGGAAAGACTTCTATTGAGTTTGCAGGACAGAAAGTTCTTACAACAGAAATGGTGGAGGAAAATGTGAAACTCACCGAGCAGGAGGATCAAGTGACTCAGGTGGAGTCAGATAATGAAAAAGCTCACACAGTAGTACCTGAAGGTGAACCATACAGTATAGCTACTGGAAGGGACAAACGAACTCCGAAGCCTAATCCAAAATATTATCCTCAGCCTTCGCAAGCTAATCTTATGACCTATGCATTAGCTACTGCCGAGGAGAAAATAAAAGATCTGGAACCCTCAAGCTATACAGAAGCTACTATGCGTAGTGAAGATGATCAATGACGTTTAGCCATGACCGAAGAGATGGAGTCTCTGCACAAGAACTAGACATGGGATTTGGTGAGTCTACCAAAGGGGAAGAGAACTGTTGGTTGCAAATGGGTCTTCAGAAAAAAGGATGGCATTCTGGGTGTAGAAGATGCTAGATACAAAGCGAGATTGGTTGATAAGGGATTTTGTCAGAAAGAGGGAATCGACTACAATGAGATTTTCCATCAGTCGTGAAGCATAGCTCAATTCGTTTATTGCTAGCTTTGGTTGCCCATTATGACTTGAAGCTTCATCAACTTGATATCAAGACTGCATTCTTACATGGTGAACTTGAAAAGGTGATCTTCATCAATCAGCCCGAGGGTTTCCTTATTGAAGGAAAAAAAGACTAGGTTTGCCAATTGAAGAAATCTTTGTATAGTTTGAAATAGTCACCACGACAGTGGTACAAGAGATTTGGTATGTTCATGATTACTTAACGTTTCTCGAGAAGTGCATTTGATAGCTACGTGTATCACATGACGGTATCTGGTAATTCAAATATTTATTTACAGTTGTTGATGATATGCTTATTGCTACTAATAGTATGACAGAGATAAATGGTTTGAAGAAACTACTAAGTGAGGAGTTTGACATGAAATATTTAGGTGAAGCTAAGAAAATCCTTGGAATGGAGATTCACAGGAAGAATGGTGAGGTACATCTCTCACAGAAAAAGTATATTGAGAAGGTAGTTCAGAGGTTTGGCATGAATAAATGTAAACCCGTTACTTTACCGTTAGCACAACATTTCAGACTTTCTTCTTTGATGGCACCGCAATCAAAGGAAGAGGTGGAGTACATGTCAAAAGTTCCTTATTCTAGTGCAGTTGGTAGCATTATGTATGCTATGGTTTGCACTCGGCCTGATATTGCTCAAGCAGTGAGTGTGGTAAGTCGATTCATGTCTAATCCGGGTAAGACACATTGGGAAGCAATTAAGTGGATATTGAGATATCTTAAAGGTTCTTCGAATGTTGGTCTAACTTTTTGTAGGATGAGAAATAAAGGCTTCTCAGTCCTTGGTTATGTGGATTCTGATTTTGCAGGTGATCTTGATAGAAGGAGATCAACAACGGGCTATCTTTACTCTTGCAGGTAGTGCCATAAGTTGGAAGGCAACTCTCCAGTCTATAGTTGCTTTGTCCACAACAGAAGCTGAATATATGGCAGCAGCAGAAGCAGTAAAGGAGGCTATATGGTTGAAAGGTTTGGTGTCAGAATTGAGTAGGGTTCAACATGAACCAACTCTAAAATGTGATAGCCAGAGTGCTATTCGTTTGATAAAAAATCAGAGATTTCATGATCTGTTCGCACCAAACACATTGATATCAGATTCCATTTTATTCGTGATGTTGTTGAACAAGGCACAATTAAGGTCTTGAAGGTTGACATAAAGGACAACACAATGGATATGTTGACCAAGGTGGTTCCTTTTGTCAAGTTCAGTCATTGTATGAATTTGGCAGGAATTCGCATCAACTGATGCATCAGGATGGAGAACGACAGGGTAACGTAGAGTTACTAGTATGTACAAGGTTTCGGTTAGTGTCTCTTGTTTCCTACACAGAGTTAGCTCACGTACTTAGAGACATTGGACTGAATGACGTTCATATGGAGGCTCGAAATTCATCTCAAAGGTGGAGATTGCGAAGTTGAGAAGATATTCATGCCAATTCCTACTCAAAAGCGGAAAGAAATAAAAGGAAACCTTTTTCTTTGTTGGTTTTCGAGTGTTATTGGGATTTAAATCTTTTCTAGGAAAGGATTAGACCCAGTAGTATTTATTAAGTAGGACAGAACATAGAACCTAAGAGTATTCTATCTTGTATCTTACTCTCTCCCTTGATATTAATAAAAGTGTCGGTCGTTCTCCATGGACTAGGATCACATCGATCCGAACCACGTTAATTACTGTGTTTTTATCGTTTCCGCGCTAACAGTTTGTAATGTTCACTTTGGTATCAATAAAATCATTTATTTACCAAAAAAAAAAAAAAGTACACAACCTTGTTAAATGAAATTAAATGAACCAAATATCAAAATGATTTTATTTGAAGAAAATGGAAAGAAAAAAAAAGACAGTAACAACAAATAATGTCAACAAATGAAATATTTATCTGATAAGTGGTCGGAATTAATGGAATTAAACTTTATTCAACTTTGTTTTTGAGTGTTTTCCAATATATTATACTTTCAAAAACATACACATAGTATTAGAAGTGAAGGGCTTGTTTGCGACTAGCAGTAGCTGGCAACGGTCTTTGACGCATCTATTAGCATATATATATATATATTTTTTGAAGCTGACGAAAAGTAATTAATAATTTTACTCTCTTGAATTTACTAGGTTAATAGGTTATCCATCATTGAAGACTAAAATAGAAGAAAAATCTTTTTTTTTTTTTCCTTTTCTAATACAATGTGTCCGAATAGTTTATTAATCTTTCCCAAACACAAAAAGATTATAACCAGAATAAAATCTCTCGTAAGCTACTTTTAAAACATGGCTGACCATAAAATTGTAGTCGCTGGGAAAGAATATATAGAAGTCGACAAAGAAGAGCATCAAAGCAAAATTGTCTCATCATGAACAAGTGGCGTTCGCAAATCCACTAGTTGAATAACTCATTTATACATGCTGAATATTTAATCAGTTTAGAGATTGAAGTGGACCATAGTGCATTAAATTACAAAATTCCACACATGAACAGGCATGCCACATGAGCACTTAATCAGAGTCTGCATATTTTATTTTATTGCTTGTTCATTAAACTATTCTATATTCTAGCTTTTGTTCACATGTTAATGGGACCAAAAAGGTAATCAATCGATTAAATACAAAAAAGAGGCAGCTCGGACAAGAAAGTAGAGAGAGCTCAATCAAAGACATTTTTCATATAGTGTGTGTTTGGTACGATCAAAAACATTTTTTATAAAAATTTCATATTTGGTTGGTGAGTATAATTTTCTTTCCAAAAGGTATATATTAAGGATTAACAATAACATTACCAAATCGGTAAGTGATTTGATAAATAGATTGAGTATTAAGAGCAATATTAGTAACGGCTAAATGTTAGTTAAAACAATTGATATGAAATAAAAGTTAAAATAATTATAAGAAAATATTTTTCTCAAGTAAATAATGAAAGTCATTTTCCTGCGTATGATAAGAAAAAAGTGTCTTAGAAAGTATTTTTCTAATAATCAAAAGAAAATATCCTTTTCATGAAAAATACTTTTTAAAAAAAGTGACTTCCATCGTATCAAATACTATTATGTGCCAATATGAAGTTACCTTGGCAGTGAAGATAATAAAATTTTGTGATTTCTAGAAAAATCTACATCACATATTTAGAAGTTAGTGAAAATATTAAAATTTTGCGACTTCTAGAAAAATCTTCATCACATGTCCAATTGACTTCTAAGTGGTATTGAGTTGCAAACTTGCAATACTTAGAATTCATTGAGCAATGGGAAAAATCCTAACCCATCATAATTAGGGTATTACCTACCAGAGAAGGAAGAAAACAGGAAGTCCATTCAATCAGTTCTTTTTCGTAAAAAATAAAAAATCGATCTGTTCAAGTAGCACCATAGAAAAATGGTGGAAAAACAATAAGATCGTGCCAAACGCGACTTTAGGTCATTAACTGCCAAACTTCATACTCCGTTTTAACGGGAAGCTCGTCATCTTTCGTCAAACAACGCGGGGTTACAACTAAGGATATTAAAAAAGTAGATATATCTTTTAAGGGACCAGTCTGATGTTATAAAAGTACAATCATCGTAATTACTAATTAGCATGAACCTATTTCACTTTCACAAATGACATATGGAAAAATTGGTCAAAGTAATTTTTTGAGTTAATTTCTTGAATGATCACTAATTTTTTATATTTCACTCAATTTCTCGGATGATCACCCTATTTCAGTCAATTTTTTTATATATATTTTAATTTTAAAACTTATCTATAGCTTTAAAAAATTCATCTTTTAATTCTAATTCATTTTGATTACATGTCAGTTTATTCCTTGGTGCTTTTTAATCGGGTCATATTTAATTGAATATAAATTATGAATTTGATTAAATAAGTTTGATAAGTATTATTTTAAAAATATGGGGCTCTAATGACATAGTATGCTAATTAGGAGAGAAAAAGATTTTTGAATGTTTAGATATTTTTTGAGAAAAATAATAATATATGTGTGATTTTATTATCTTAAATAAAATAAAAATAATTTTTATATGAAATTCTCTAATCTTGGGGGATGATATGAGAAATTGACTCTAATTTTTTAATCTAGCGAGGGGGCTGAGTATTATTATATTGTCGTTAAAAGAGACATGGTTTCATCGTTTCCACAAATTCATCATTCAACGGACCTCTTCTCATATAGTGCCCATTTTGCAAACGCTCTCTCCTACCGAACAATCCCCCCACCACACCATTCATTCGCTCACATAGTGCGTACACAATTTGGAATCTCCCCTTCCCTTTCTGGATATTTTTTTATAAATAAATAAATAAGCATTCGTGTTAATTGGATTGTGGATCGGTAAATTGATAACCGTTGTAGAAGAATGGGGAGTTTGAGAGCGATTTTGAAGAATCCAGATGATTTGTATCCATTGATAAAATTGAAACTAGCGGCTAGACACGCCGAAAAGCAGATCCCACCAGAGCCACATTGGGGCTTCTGTTACTCAATGCTTCATAAGGTTTCTCGTAGCTTTGCTCTCGTCATTCAACAACTTCCTGTCCAACTTCGTGACGCTGTAAGTTTTTTCTTTTACAAAAATGCATGTCTCGGATTCTGCTTTTCGATGCATTCTAAAGGACTTATCTGTCTTATACAAGTTTAGATTTGTGCTTAATTAGGAAAGAATAGTTTATTTCCATTGCTTTAAACTATCGTTATTCCGTTGCAGTGTAATTCCTATTACTGATATAACACTTTCAATTTTCTTCCGTTTCTGTTTTGTTTTCAATCCATCGTCTTTTGGATGCATTTTAAAACATGTCGCTGATCTGTGTGTGTGTGTGCGTGTATTTGACTATTTGTTTTATACAAGTTTGGATTTGTGCTTAATTAGGAAATAATTTATTTCCTGCTTCTGTGAATTGATTGGAATTGCTATAAACTATTGTTATTATGCTGATTTGTCTTAATTTGCTGGATTCGGTGTGTTCTTATTACTGATATTTTGAAGGTTGATTTTTAACTTTCATTGAACTTTGTAGGTATGCATCTTCTATTTGGTCCTTCGAGCACTTGACACTGTTGGTAAGCTAAGTTACTATCTTTTTATTAAAAAAAAATATATATTTTAGGAATTCCGAGGTATAATAAATTATTGAAAACTTCAACTGCGTAATAATTAAAAAAAGGAAAAAAAGAAAGTTATTCTTCAAATACTAATTAGTTGATATGTAGTTTAGATGATTCCGAGCTGCCTATCAGCTTTCTGTGGAACTCTTCTTGGTTATGAACAAGCTTTGACTAACTTTTATTGCTTCGTACTAGTGTGAGTTATCATCTGTCACTTTCTATTTCATTTCATTCTAGACATTCATAAGGGATTTAAGCGTGTAATATTAGTTGATTCAAGGGTTGTGGCAGTCATATTTCAGTAGCACATATTTTGCTTCTTTTTCATAATTGGATGTTCTTATTTTGGACAGAGGATGATACCAGCATTCCCACTGATGTTAAAGTACCTATTCTGATCTCTTTTCATCAGCATGTTTATGATCGTGAATGGCATTTTTCTTGTAAGTCTCTGAATTCAACTTGCCGATCTCCCTAAATTCTCAATATCGCTTTTCACTTATAATGGGTGTGCTTTTGCAATCGAAGAATCCAAGTTGGAAAGACTTCAACTACTTTTTGGAGGTTTGTATGGAACTTTTTATTAATAAGTTAGATAAAAACCAATGCAAAATAATTCACTGGCTACCCAAAAATGTTTCTCTTTTGGCTCTGGAGTCAAACTTCTATAGGCTGCGCATATGCAGAACCTTGGCAATGATGACATGGACCATGTTTGATAGTTGAAAGCGCAGAATGCATCAAAATAGATGGTTGTTGCCTAACAAAGAAAATCAGAGCTTTGACGTTATAACCTCTTGCCTTTTACTGATTGTAATCAATGTGAAAGAGGTTAAGCTAATTGTTAAGTTTATAGCAAACATGTCACCCATCTATATTACCTCCAGCCATGGTGTTTAATCTCGTCCCACACTGTTCCCATTTATCAAAAGTGCCTTTGATCATCTACTATCAAATACATTCTGTTCATAACTCAATGCCCACACTTGTGACGCGTATTCGCAATGAAGTAGTAGCAGTGTAGCATGTGGTTGATGCCATTCTCTGTCTTCTTGTACATACTGCACCAGCTGACCATAATGCACTCCCCTCTTCTCAGGTTGTCGGATGTCAAAATTGAGCCCCGCCTCTCACACTTAGTGATAAAGGCCATAGCTTCCTTTTGAATGTCCTAATTAATACCACATTAGATATACTGTCAGCATGCTTAGTCATTCAACACCAAACAACTCATAATACTTGAAAATTATATTATGTCTCAGCACACATGTGGGCCTGATTTGGACCAGACACATGGAAATATATTTTGCTCTTTTTAGGTGGCGGTGAGATTTGAACCCAGGCCCTCTGCCTGTTTCTGTTATCAGGTTGAAGTGTCTCATCTAAAACCTTAAATTGTTAGAGAGAGCACTTTTGATTACGTAATTATATTATTTCTCAACAACCTCATTGAAAAAATAAATCCATACTTTAGGGGGAAAGCTCGAGACCCTATCATTACTAGCTCATCATCTGTATGCTATGGAAGCAATCACAGTGATCTGCATTGCTAGTTATACACCTGCCGACTCATGTATGAACATGGAGGAGCCTTCCCACCCTGGCTGGCCAGTGGCCAGCTTTAAAATATTGTCATGAATAAGATAATATATACTAGTTCTAGGACATTTTGGTGGGTCATCTAGTCCAACTTTTCACTTGCTCTGGGTAGATAACTTATATTGATTTTATTTCTTTCTATATATAAATAGCTGGATGACAGCTTCAAAATCTCTGGTTTAACAATGATTTCCGCATTACTAGTGGTTGTAAAACGTCATGACATGTTGGCCTAAGGGGTCAACCTGACTCAAAGGTAGGATGCTAAGGGGAAAGGAGCAAGCTAGAACTCCTGTAATTTGTTATACTTATTTATACTGCAGTTTCTTACCTTAAATGGAGGCTTTTCTTTTTCTATTTGTTTGTGTGCATTGCCCTCCCAACAAAGACATTCTGCCTAGGGTGGACCATGTTCATTTTTTTTTTTGGAACTAATTTGAAGTATTATAGATTGATTTCCTAATCCCAACTTCAACATGTTAGGTGGTACAAAGGAGTACAAGGTTCTCATGGACCAGTTCCGTCATGTTTCAACTGCTTTTCTGGAGCTTGGGAAACAGTGAGTTCTTACCCAGCTTGTATGCATTTCTGATATAGGTCTGGCTCAATTGAGAGGTTAGCTTTTTTGTTCGAGAAACTCGTGGGGGCCAACCCTTAGGACCAACCGCAACCTTCGAAACTCGGGGATAATGGGCCTGCCCTTCTTATTTTGTACAAATACTAATAGTTATCATGTAATATCTGAAATCACCTGAGTGATCTTATGATGACACTAATTTAAAAGCCTCTTTATACTTGGAACCTTAAGAGTTTCATGGAATAGGGAGCATGAAGCTTTCTACCAGACAACAACATACCCAGTGTGGTCCCACAAGCTTTCTACCAGACTTTGGATACCATTTTGATGAAACAGATACCTATTCATTACTGAACAGTTTTCTTGTTGCCAGAACTAGAGGCTTCTTGGGTTTTACTTTCTCGTTCAAATAATTACTTTGTGCGAATTGCCTGTTTGTGATGATTGTTCCCTGGCAATCCAAGCCGATCGAATGACAAGTCTCACATCATTACGAGTCAATATTCAGACAGACAATGAATATGATGTAGCAGTATGTCCTCCAGAATTTAAACTCTTTTGCAAGGCTTGGAGAAAACCAAACTCAACTCTAGATCCACGTGATACCTGTCCCTAATATGAAATCAGACATGTTACTTATGAACGGTGCAGTTCCTCTGCCCTCCTCAACCCTAAAAATTGGGAGAAAATGTTATTCATGAAACAAAAAATGTGAACTCGAATTGTAGTCTGAATTTTAAAACATATAAACTCTGTGTCCCATTGTATTAGTAGGTTATAATGAAGATTGTGTTTTTATACCTGTGCAGTTATCAACAGGCAATTGAGGATATTACCATGAAGATGGGTGCAGGAATGGCAAAATTTATATGCAAGGAGGTATGCAAGATGTACCATAAAGAGCAGGATTAGATTATCTGATACTCACATAATTCAGTTTATACTTGTTTGCATTTTTGTTTTGTATGCGTTGGCTTGATCTCTAAGTTTTCCCTTTTCATGCAATTTCTCGTCTTCAAGCCATTGGATTCCACCTCCTCAAAAGTATAAACCATGGTTTCGGCTTCAGTACATCGTGATTGACGTGATCATTACTAGTCTTTATGCTATTTGAGATTAGGTGTCTTTTTCACCTATATATTTTCTTGAACATTTTATTGGAAGATTGTTGGTCTATGATGTTAAGCGTTCTTAGCCCGTACAAATACTGTCATCATTGTAGAATTATCATCTCAGCCTTTGCTTGTTAAACAAAACAAGGCAATTAACACTAGCTAAAATCTTGTATATTTTGAGAGGTAATTTTTTAACCTTTAAGAGTGCCGAATGTGTAGCTACTTTACTGAGTTAATAATTTTTGCTCCAAGCTTCATTACTAGAACGCTCTTCAATCCCTGTGCATTTCAGTTTCAACAAATCTCTTCCTGCAGGTGGAAACAACCGATGATTATGACGAATATTGTCACTATGTAGCTGGGCTTGTTGGGTTGGGATTGTCAAAACTGTTCCATGCCTCTGGGAAAGAAGATTTGGCTTCAGATTCTCTCTCCAACTCCATGGGTTTATTTCTGCAGGTACCTTAGCATGTGTGGCAGGAACAACTGTCCATCATGGAGATTCTTCTTTGTTGAGGGCAGTAATACTAACATATTTGCTAAATATTGCAGAAAACAAACATCATCAGAGATTATTTGGAAGACATAAATGAAGTGCCCAAGTGCCGTATGTTCTGGCCCCGTGAGATTTGGAGTAAATATGTTAACAAGCTTGAGGTTTGAGTTCTTCATCTCCTTGGTCTTGTATGAGCTTCTCATTTTGTTTTTTCCCCTGCCATCATAGTTATCAATTAACTTGAGTGCATTGTAGCAAGTGCTGTTGTTTGGTCAAAGTTCAAAGATGGGTTTCATTCATAATTTAACTGACATCTCTGTTTATTTCCCACAGGACTTAAAGTACGAGGAGAACTCGGACAAGGCAGTCCAATGTCTCAATGACATGGTCACCAATTCTTTGTCACATGTAGAAGATTGCTTGACTTACATGTACAATTTGCGTGATCCTGCCATCTTTCGATTCTGTGCTATTCCTCAGGTATATCCTCTTGGTTATTTTCTAGGCTCTCTAGCCTTTCAATTTGGCTATCAAGTTAAAAGCTTCCTACATGAAGACATTTCTACTGCCACAGTTGACGATTCCTTTTCTAACTATTTGGAATCCCAGTTGTTGTTCTTCCCATTTATTCAATTTTTCAAAAAGTGTTTCTTATGATGGATTATGTTCTGTGTTTGGGGGAGTGCTGATTCGACAGAGTTTGCTTCAGCAAACTCGGTACTTTCATATTGTCTTCTTGCCATGATTGATATTCATGCTTGGTTAATTGGCCATAGAGTTAACTGTGGTGAATGAATAGATAGTGTATCTCAAGACCAATTGTTTATTAACTTTATATAGTTGGGATAGATTAGCCCCTTTAGACTCTAATGTCGATCTTTTGGACTTTGTAAGCTCTTTAGTCATTGCATAGGACACTTGTAAATGAGCTTACAATCTCACTACTTTTGTAACTATCTAACTTGCATCTTCTTAATGCCATTTATACCATGTCTTACTTTATCCGGAAAAGAAAAAAAAGAGGCAGTGCGCATTTCTGTAAACATGGTCTTGTAGGCTGGGGAAGAAGAAATTTGCGTTGCTGTTTTTGTTCAGTTATATGCCTTTTACAGTATCCAGAAACATTGTTTTTGCACTAGTATTTTGCTGAGCATCCTTCTTGACTATGCTTTTGCCTTGTTGTATATTCTAATGGTACCAGGTCATGGCAATTGGGACATTAGCTATGTGCTACGACAATATCGAAGTCTTCAGAGGAGTGGTAAAAATGAGGCGTGGTAAGAACTATGATTCTCATTTATCAACATGCATTTTTTGTGAATTCATACCCAATTGCGATCTGACCCCTTGAAGTTCGGCCAAATTGTTTTTGCATCCCATCCTTCTGTCAATAGCAATTTGTTACCCAGATATAATGTGCAAAATGACTTTCTTCCACTAGCAATCCATCATGTAATGGAGGCACTTTAATCTTAAACTCTTTCTATTATACATTCATCGATTTTATAGGATCGAACTTTCTTGTCTTTCAATCATTTCTTTCAGAACTCTTTCCACAGCTCCCTATATCTATCTATGTATTATTCATGCATCTATATGTTCTACTACATTTGCAGATTGAACTTATTTAAAATAAATTTCGTGTTTTTTGAGCATTATTGTGGCTTTCTGTTTTTAATATATCTATCCTTGTTCGGCTTTTTAATATTTCCATCATTCCCGTCATAATTAATAACTTTTTGTTTCTTCTTTCTAGGTCTGACTGCTAAGGTCATTGACCGGACCAGGACTATGGCAGATGTATATGGTGCTTTTTTTGACTTTTCTTGTATGCTGAAATCCAAGGTGTGCAACTTATTTATTTTTGACCATGCCTAATTACCCAGTTGTGATGTGCTCATGTTGAAGTTGCTTGGTCATATTGAGGATTACCCCCTCCCTTTTGCTTAATATTTAAAATCCATGTCTTGTCTTGGAAGAGGTATATGTGCAGTGTGCCTTTGTGGCTCGTAGTGATTATGTGGACCTTGCATCATGCTACTACAAACCTTGTGCATACAAATTGTGATGGGGCTTATGAACTGTGTTCCTACTACAGATGCCTGTCACTCTGTAGATTTAGAGTTATCTTCCAGAAATACTTAATTATTTAGTGCAAAAATTAGTTATCCTTGGAGTCTCTCTCTCTCTCTCTCTCATGTGGAAAGGTGTAACACAAGAATAGAACAAATTAATACTCCTCTAAACGTAACATGTGCCTAGTACAGTACTGATACCTACTATTTGAACTGGTGATACAAAATTTGGTGAAGCTTTTGCTTAATGGGCAGGAGAAATGGGTTTTCAATCTGTCTGCTATCTGTGTTCCTTTTTTTATGTCAAAGTTTCCTTTCTTGATGAAAAGACATGCTACTAAATCTGCCTTTTTATTGTCTTAGGTTAATAATAATGATCCAAATGCAACAAAAACTTTGAAGAGGCTTGAAGCGATCCTGAAAACTTGCAGAGATTCGGGAACCTTGAACAAAAGGTTTGTACATATCCTAGTTGCTCTCATCTTCACAATGCTGTGAGTATCAACTAATGCCTCTTCTTATCACCAGGAAATCTTACGTAATCAAGAGCGAGTCTAATTACAGTCCAGTTCTGGTAAGTGTTTAATGCTTATTGTTTATTCAGGCTTTAGATACAATTTGCCTTTCTGCAGTAGATATTTTCTTATTCTCTCATATTTACTGCAGATTGTTGTCATTTTCATCATACTGGCTATTATTCTTGCACAGCTATCTGGAAATCGATCTTAGACCATCTGTAAGTATCATAATGACGATTTACTTGAGTGGCATGCCAATCTGATGCATGCCTCATGTATCAGAAGTATACCTTCTATGCACCTTAACTTTCGTTTTAATGATAGGCCTGTGGATCATTACAGGACTTTTTTTCTTGGCCTTCAAAAAATAAGCACGATAATTTTCCAAATCATGTTATTTGTATTCTCTCTTTCCTTGAACGTAATTGACAATTTATTTTCGATTATGTCATTCTTCTGCCATCACAGATTTCGAATTCTAAGTGAAAATTATCTGAATGAACTGTTGACTTCCTGGTAAATGTGTAAGGTGATATTTTCCTCTATTTAATATGTCAAACGAAAATAATAATGCCTCATTTCCTAGTTAGTTGAGTTTGGTTGTATGGATCCTAACTACTCATTTCACTCCATTTAGACCCATTACGCTCCAAAGATATTGTTTGATCATAAATTGACTAGCTTCACACTGGTTGTCAACCTGGCGCAATTCTTCTCCTTTATTCAGGCTTGAGACTGGTTATATGAGCAAGCTCACATAGGTGGAAGTGCCACTGCTTAATATGTTGAAACGCTAAAATTGTAACATCATATAATTGGTTAGATTCATTCATAAGTCAACAATGTCATTAATTATGAGTAGCATCTTGCTTACCTAGACTTAAAGTAAGTGAATTATGTTTAGAGTCAACAAAGAGACGTGGAAATTGTAGCCTTTTCAGCTTTAACATGGAGATCGTTAAACCAGTTTTATTTGTCCTACTTTGCAGATTGGGTTACAAAAAAGAAGTCTGGTCAAGGAAGACAGCACAAGCTCTTGGCCAATTATGTGATTAGTGAAAATTGTAATGTTTGAATTACTATGTTCATCAAGTGATAGTGCACCTTCAACCTGACAAGATAATTGCAAGCCTATTTTCGGTAGCTTGTTGGGTATGTACTTGTTTGCAAGCTACAAAAGCAAATTCCAAACTGTTGTAGAGGCGCTTTACTGTAATACACATTTCATATTAATAGTGTGTCCATTTTTGTGGTAAATTGACGTATATTTTTAGAATAGCCGTTGTATTTTGACTTCCATATTTTCAGATATTTTCCCGGAACTGGAAGCAATTGCAGTAGTGTCTTTCACATTTCGTGTGATCGTTAAAGTGTGAATGAAATGAAAAGTGACGACCTTTCTACGCAATTATTTGAGGTGAGACTAGTCTCTAGGTGGGTGCAATATTACTCTAGAGCCCATAAGCTCTACAAAATTTTATTGTTCAATATACGCAAAGGAAAATACTTTTACTTGAGGCGTAATTTAAATATAAAGAAAACATTTCAGATTTTGATTACATGTGGACCATAACCGGAACATTGGAACAGTCATCCTCATCTGCCAAAGATAGTTTTTCGGTTCTACATCCAAAGGTGTAGCCTAGTAGTTAATAAAGTGAGAAGAGAACTATAAGATTTCAAGTTTGAATCACAAGTGGAGGTGAAAAAACTCTGATTACTTCCAACGCCTCTTAAACCTTGGGAGGTAGCAAGTTGACCTGAATATCACTGTTATTAATTTTTTCTTTTTTAAATTCTACTGGTAAGTGAATTGAATATGCTAGGACCTACTCAAACTCTTAAATTGACCAGCGTAGGTTTATCCTGATCTTTAATGTGGTTTTCCCTTTATGGTAGCGCGGAACGCCTCTTAGTGGCCGGTCTTTGCAATTAGAAATGTTTCGATACAAAATTCTGCAATGTTTATCAAAGTGGTGCTATCCATCATCTTCTAAAGGGACAGCATATTATTTGCTCCCATTCTATGAGACCCAAAAACAAAGAGAACAAGCTATAAAAATGAGTTTGCAGAGAAACAGATGTTACTAGGAATCTAGGATAGCCATTGCTACAAAATTAATCACAACAATTGCAACATACAACAGTCATCTCCAAGTCCTTAAACGGGGGATATAAAGAAGAAATTACCCACAAACGGAATAAACGATCAAAAAAAGAGGGAAGAAAGAAAGACCCATATAAGAAGTATTTAAGGGAACAACATAGAGAATGTTGCAAAAAGGCAGCAACGATTGCAAGCAGCAGAAGATACAGAAATCCGATGGCACCTTTAGAATAAAAAAATCCCTGCATTTCAGAAAACTTCGGCCACTTTGCTAGCTAGGACACGATCTCTTCTTTCAATGTAACCAAAAGGGAACCATCCTGCTCTGCCCTTGCATTCACCTTCAGCCCAACCATTGTTAGAAACCTGCAACCAATGAAACACATTGGCTAGTTATCTAAAAATGATTAGCAACCATTTGAAAAACATCCACTGGGGGAGTTGACGGAGAGAATTGTAACAAGAAACAGATGTTACAGAGCAGGCGACTCCCAGGTACAATATCGCTCTCAAATGTATCTAATACTTCTAGAAAACTATTATTCGTAGAGGTCGTAACTGAACCAATACGCAAACTATAAATGTAGATACGGAGTAAAATCACAAGCTAAGGAGATTCAGTAAAACATCTGGAACTGCTATATCACTGGAACCCAAAAGCTTCCAGAAAGTCTTCTAAATGCATCATACTATACTTCTGTTTAAGTCATTTCTCAAGTTTGGATGAGAAATACCATAAATAAGACACCACCCTGCAGAAGTGAATCGAGTAGACCAAAATAAACTAACAAACCTTGCGAATAACGATATATTCTCCAACAGACAAATTAAGCTCCACATCAGATTCAGCTTGATACGGGTACATGACCTGTTACCAAACCAGAAAGAAGCAAAGTTATTGAGTACTCAACACCGAGTTTGGTAAATCGTTTCAAGTTACTTGAAAGTTCAAAATACTCACTTCTCCGAGAAAGTAACCCATACTATCAGTTGATCCATTTTGTACGGGTGAAGTAGAGACACCATTTACTTCTTCATATGAGGGAGGTGGAGGCATAGTATCCATGCTAGGAGCAGGAGCAGGAGCTGCTTCAATACGCTGGCGCTCTGATAACATCTGAATCATAAAAAAAACAAATTACCCTTAGTTGCTCCGGAAAAATCAGAAGGGGTCCATCATATTCAGAATTCTTTTAAACGAATCACACGTACCTCGGCTTCTAGCTGATCAAGAATCTGAAGGATTCTCTGATGGTATGACCGTTCTGATTCAACCTAATCATAAAGATGAATGACATTTAAAATAATCAAAATTACTTTATGTGGTACCTTTTAACAGCACTATATTCCATAGCTCTAAAAAGGAAGGTTACCATGGAAATCAATCGTTGGAGTGTCAATCTTTGCTGCTGAGCTTCAACAGCAGCCATAGCTGCTGAAGCTTCTTTTCCTAATGTATTCATGTTTGACTTCAAGTCTTGTAGCTTTGCCTCAGCTGCCTCCAGTTTATATGCCATGTCAGGATGACCTGTTCCTTCTCTCAATTTAGCTTGTCGTCTGGATACTTCAACAGCCTATCTAGGTTAGTCAGAAAGGAGAACTGGCATCTAGCAAGTGCAATTAACTTCTCCAAAGTTTTTATTGTCATCAAAGTAAGTTAAAGCCGCACCATCAACGAAGTATGTAAAAGAAGAAATTTGCACATCAATTGCTTTGATGTCCTGCGTTACAATTTAAAACAGTGAAGCAACTAAATACCTGTGATTCTGCCTCTTGTCGCATTCTATCATATCTTTGAGCTAGATGTCGAGCATCTTCCAATGGAGCTCCCATCACCATGGCCCTTAATGGTTCTGCAACCTGGAAAGACAATATCAACAGTCAGGGAGATGGCTTGAAACAGACTGACATGCTAGACATAGAACAATTGGAGGGTCCTCGCACAGAAATGCTAAACGGTTACCAAAATGAAGTGTGTTTTTGGACTTCAACTTACGGGAAAAAAAAATGTCTCAGATCTAAAAGAAATAACATCTGCTAGAGCTCATCAAATTTTGGCTGTACAAATAGAACATAAACCAAAATCATCAATTGATTGAAGCGGCGAAATTTTAAAACCTTAAAGAACATTGTTATCTAGAAGGATACATACAACTCCACGTCATCTTTCATCTAATGGATTCATTCCAACCCCCTTTCTTAATTACCCAAATGAACTTCAAGTACGACCAATGGCCCCAAATTCTTGATAACTAGGCACTTGCGCTGCTAACAAGTTATCTTATCCCCTTGGTCAATCTCAAGAACCTGCAGCATTTCGCTTGACTTCATTTACTGTGATGAGGTCTGATTTACCCCAAAAGAAAAGCTTGAACATGTCCAGGGTTCATCAAGAGTAAAGAGTACAAAGAGATAGCACGTGACAAAGAGATGAACTAAATAAGACATCTCCCGCTTGGTTTGTTATGCGTAAGGAATATAATGAATACCATTCTCATAAAAGTCCTTCCGTCATTATCTTTGACAAAGAGTGAATAGTGCTCGGCATATTTTAAGAAACTGACATTTTCTTTTTCTTTTTTTTTTTTAAAAATCGCTAGTATGAGTTTGCCCATATTGGTGGTCCCAAGCCCAGGTAAAGGAGGAGGATAGTAGTATATTTCCAGCTAGCATATAACTTTCCAATTTACGATAAATTCTTAATACATAAAATGTTTAATAAAAACTTAAACACTATATTTCCCCTGGAAAATCACATCATGGCCAAAAACAATAGATGGCGTAGCAGGAAAAAAAAATGGTCTTCAACAATAACAAGGGTTGTGCAGTACAGGAAGTGGTGGTCGAAAATGCTTCTCCGTCTTATTTGATGCATGGATTAGAAGAAACAAGGAAGCACTTCAGAATAGAAACATACGCATGCACAAGACATAGAAAGGTCCCACAAGACAAAGAATTTACAAGTACAGAGTACTTTCGGAGCCAATTCATTTTAATTTCTGCCTAATACCAAACATAAACCACAAAGAATATGCATCTAATACAACAATTAGATAGATCTACTTGTTCGAGAGAGTGACGTTATTGAGAAGGTTATAAAGTTGAGACTCTTCATTAACCTGCGTTCCGAGGGCTTTCAACAGATTTCCTCGCTCCTTCTCCATCTGTGCACGAGCACGTGAAAAACCTAATGCAGCCTTTGACAATGTTGTACCACTTGTACATGTATTTTCAGCGCCATATTTCCTGCTATCTTCTGACAGCTTAGTTCCTGTTGTAGAGAAGCTCATTTTGTCAACTGATATATAAAGTTAGTTTTTGACCTAAAAAACAATCATCAATGTGGAAGGGGTCAGAAAATGACCTATTTCAATTTGTTTAGACCCAGTAACAATATAACCTTCAACACCACGAACAATATCCCTTTGAAAATGCTGCATTTCAAAAGATGACAAATGTTTTCAAATTCAGGCTATAGCTCAAAGTTTCTGTATATGTATCTCCAGTTGGAAAAGAGAAACAGCAAAATATTGACAATAAAATAAGCTCAATGGTTCAAAGTAATGGGACTCTTTAGGAGCCAGTGTAGACTTAGCTAAGGATAAAACATAATGGAAAGAAGCGATCTATGTAGGAATGACGACTAGTTGGGTTAAAACTAGTTATCTTTGTAGGTGTAAGTGTGAGATTTAGGAAAAAATCTAGTCTTCCTTAAAAAGCAAATTCTTTAAAATTAGAATAAAATGGACTTTGATTAGGGCAGAAATCAATAGAGATGATTTATATAACTAACCCCAACTCGTTTTCAATCGAGAAGTAGTTAACTGATTGATTCAAAGTAATGCAACTAAAGAACTACAAGAACGTGGCTTAGTTCATCCACAGAAAGACTCTAAAAATGAGAATATTCAAAACTCCGATTATGAAAAACTGCATTCAAACAGATATACCATCAGCAGAAGATAAAATGTTTGATTAATGTAAGATACAGTATTACATAAACTAGTTTGCAAGTGAGACTCAACTTCCTAAATTCAATACAAAGGCCTCCTACAAATCAGGGAAAAGGGAGAGTTATCAGCTGAAAAGAGCAACCTTTGCAGCACGAGTGGATATGTAAAGCTTTTCAAGCTTATGATGCTGCTGGAGTTCAGCTTCATCAGTTGCAAGATCTGAACCATATCCCCCTGCTCCAAACTGCTTGAGGACAGCCTGAAAAGAGAGAAGTGAAGAATATATTAAGTACTTCCAATAACAGCAATTTGATAAGTTGCAGCAGCTAAATACCAAATTACTATTCATTCGAGAAAAAAAGCGTAAAATAAAAAAATTGAGGCCAGAGATGGATGAATTAGAGCCACAAATCATATCAAAGCTAAAGCTGGACAAGCTATCCTGGATCAAGAATCTATAAATGAAGGAGGAGCTTGGTAGACGAACTGATAAATATTGTAATGGACATGTGGGCCACACAATAGATAATAACATAAATTATGAGTAGAGAACTTCGAACTCATTCTTCGAGGAGAATAACTGATCTCCTAAAACAATTCTTCTCAAATTTCAATTTCCTATGCTATAACGACAGTACTATAAAATATGACAGAATCTACAACATTTTGCAATATGTGGACGAGAAAAATCACTCGAAAAATAAATTGAAAAAGCATTCAGAATTTTGCAGCAAGATTGTTTACAAGAATTTGAGTACCACACACCCCAACTACAAGTCTACAATATAACAACAGGTTTCTCGTTCAAGATTTTCAATATCTACTATTTCAGAAGACCGAACAAGCTTAAAAGATAGTACAAGTGTCATACTGACTGAAGAGAGCCTAAGGCAAGTCATAAGATTTCACAATGTAGACATTTCAGAACAAACAATGCATTCTCATCTCCGTAGATGATGAGTTTATCATCTTAAAGCATCAAAAAATCTTTGGTTGTCAGACCTAGCAAAAAGCATAATCGTCTAAAACCAGGGAGATTTAGTACACACTGCAATACAGACTCCTTGAATATTTTAAAAATACATCAAACAAATTTAAACTTCCACTACCATTTTTTTTTTTTTTGGATATGACAAGGGAACCTGCAGCCATACCTTTGGGGTGCGCACAGGGTAAACCCCGCTCCTGTGCAATAGCCCGCAAACTACACAGGAGAGATAACCCGCACTAGGCAAGCCCCGTGCGACGAGCTCGACCCAGAAGACAAATCCCCAGCTGTCGTAGGCAGGGGTTTGAAACCTGAGACCTCCATTATGGAAGTACCATGCTTAACCAACTGAGCCACCCTTGCGGGTTAAACTTTCACTATCATTATTCCACAATAAGACATAAAAGGGCAGCCCAGTGCACTAAGCTCCCGCTATGCGCGGGGTCCGGAAAGGGCCGGACCACAAGGGTCTATTGTCGTTGACCTTACCTTGCATTTCTGCAAGAGGTACGTTTCCACGACTCGAACCCGTGACCTCCTGATCACATGGTAGCAACTTTACCAGTTATGCCAAGGCTCCCCTTCAAACAATAAGACATATAATATAAAATTTATTATCTTTGAGCATTACTAGGATATGATACTATTTTCAAGGTCGTTTGATTTAAAGACAAGTTATGCTAGGATTATTTATGTTGGAATTAGTTATATTGGGATTAGTTAAGCTGAGATTAGTTATCCTGGTGTTATTTCTGTTTGGTGTGTTGTATTAAAAATAACATGCATTGCATTATTTCTAAGAAGAAGTTGTTTGTTTACAAAAATATCCTTCATCTTATATAGCAGAAAAAGGGTTTGAGGGACCTGAGGGGTACTTTTGTCATTTTTATTGTTTTATCCAGGGATAGCTAATCCCGGTACCTTTTTTTTTTTTTTTTTTTTTGTGGGGGGTGGAAACTGGTCAAGTTTAGTCCTGGAACTATTATTCCACCATCTGGCGGGGATAACTTATCCTAGTACTATTATTCTTCCACCATCTTGCAGGGATAACTTATCCCGATACTATTTCTAATCCTGATATAACTTATCCCAGGATTTGTAACCAAACAAGGGATAAGGCAGTAATAATTTATCCCAAGACTATTTATGCTTGTCCAGCATACCAAACGACCCCTAATAAAAAAAAAATTAGTCTACTAAATCAATCGAAATACATTTTACCAAAACTAAAATTATCAAACATCAGATATCATTGAAATGAATAGGTGTAAAAGCTATAGGTGCACATGAATCAACAACTAATTGAACTAGGAAATATCCGATATTCAGAACAGGGCTACAATAGGCACAATTTCACAGATCAATCGAATCACTGAACAATTAAAAGGTAAAAATTGATGCAATTAGCTAACAACGGATCAATAAATAGACAACACAAACACCAAAATCCTATAGAATTTACAAATTACGGAGTGAAAAATATAAGATTTTAGCTCAAATCTTATATTTGTATTAAAAATTAATTTAACATGTATAAGAAATTTATTCAGAACCTAATAAGCCGCCTTTTCTAGAATCTAGAACTCATAAATTCAAAAGGCACGACTCTCATTTCTCAAAGATCAATGCAATTACAAAGTAAAAAAATCGATGTAATTAGCTTACAAACGGATCAATACATACACTACACAAACATTAAAAAAAAAAAATACAAAAATTACGAATTACGGAGTAACAAACAAGTATATGTAGATAAAGGAAATGCATCACACTTGTTGTTGACGAGCGACTTGTTCCCTAAGCCTAGTAGCTTGTTTTCTGATCGCGTCCATTGACGAACCAAACAGGACCTTCTAAATTTATAGAAATGCAGAGAGATTTGAGATTGTGCCGATTAGGTCCCGATCCGTCGAAGCGTGATGTATTTCCTTTGGACCGGCAATTTTTCGAAATGGGAGAATTTGAATGGGGCTGTTTTGGAAAATAAGGAAAGATGAATTTAACAGCTCTGTAAATTGCATTGTTTCCCCTGAGGTTTTGGAATTTGACGTGTTGCCCCTTTTTGCTTTTTTTTTTTTTTTTGAAAAAGAAAAAAGATTTTTTTTTATTTGTTTATAAAATACTCCTTAAATAAATACTCCCTCAATTTCATTTCATGTGAACATATTTGACTAATCATTGAGTTTAAAAAATAAATAAAACTTGTAAACATGTCATAAAAGTTGTGTAGCTATAAGATTTTAGAAATGTGTGGTCTTAAACATGTTATAATGTTTGTGTCAATAAAAACTTATTGCTAGCGGGTAAAGCAGAAAGTTTAAGTTGAATTGTTTTCAAATTTCAAAAGGAATCATTTGTTTTAAAAAAATTAAAAGTTAAATAGGATCACATAAAATAGGTAGAATGAATGAAATAATTATCATCCGTGCGACGATTTGAAAAACGCTTTACCTGAAGTCCTATTGTTAGTTTTTTTCCAGACCTAATTGTATTGAATCACAAAAAATTATTATTATTTAAAGGATTATGTTAATCTAGAAATGATTTTCAGACTAATTTAATGTAAAAGAGCACAAGAGTGACGATCATTGGGTTTTTTCATGTAGCAGCTAGAGGAATGTTAATCATTTGTTCAGGTGGGAGTATTGGTATTCCTAAAACAATTGTCAATAATGCTGCTGGGTGATAATATTTGTTGTAAGAGCCAGTGGTGTGTCGTTTTAATATGATTTGATTGAAGTTTAAAATTGGCCAAACCCATCGACAAACACCTGTGGTTGTCCACTTCTTTCACTTGAGCACCTAAAGTGGCCCTTGTTCCATTTAGACACTGGAGTGGGTCATTCTATTCACTTAAACACTTTTGCACCGTTATCGGAGCAAAACCAACACCGATCTCTCCTACGTGGATTAAGTGGCCAATTAAATTGTACCAGCTCATTTAAATTGTGCCAAACAACTCAATTAAATTGTGTCAACTCATTTTAATTGTAAATTCACTAATTTGTAAATTCGTGGAGTTTTGACCATTAAAAATTGGGGCTTTTGAAATTTTGGTTGGATGTGCAATGAGGTGGCACCCCCTTTGGTGTTGGTTTTGCTCCGATAACGGTGCAAAAAGTGTCTAAGTGGAATAGGAATGACCCACCTGAGGTGTTTAAATGGAACAAGGGTCACTTTAGGTGCTCAAGTGAAAGAAGTAGACGACCACAGGTGTCTATCGATGGGTTTGGCTTTTAAAATAAAAGGACTATTTGGAAGTAAGGCCTCATTTGTTTGCACTTAATGAATGTCTGAATCTAAATCATTCAGATTTCAGTCTATTAAGTGTATTTATTTTAATTAAAATTTTGACACTTATTGGGTCTTAACATATCTGATTCGGTCAGATATGTGCAGAAGTCTTAAATGTATTCAGATGTGGATCCTAAGTGCAACACACGCTTCTCTCTTTCTTTCTCTGTCCAACTATCAACAGATTATTTGTCCTTAATTGGTAAAGATTTCAAAGAAAATTTACATAATATTTTGTTTATCTAATTTGTGAAAGTCACAATATTCTTACTGCTTGCTTGCTTGCTTGATTCACTAAAGTGCGTTTTTTTTAATTTTATAAATACGTATTTTCAAATATTTATTTGAAAACTTATTTGAATTTATAAATACGTATTTTCAAATATTTGTTTGAAAACTTATTTCCAAGGCCAAGTAGCTATATTGTCTACTAATTTCTATAGTTATCGTGTAATCTACTTAATATTCTCTGAGTTATATTATGAGATATAATTGTTTGAAATTTATATATTTAAATATTTTTCTTAGCAAATAATAACTTTACTTTGTTTATATTAAGTTTTTCTATTTAAATGTAATGTTTAATTGATATTTACTTAAATTTTGTATCTATTGTTTTTATATATAAATAATGTATACCTATTCAAATGCTTAAAAATCAAACAATCTTATTCATTAGTGTTCAGATCTATAGACAGTATCTTAATATTCATATGTGCATTCAGATTCAGACATCTTAATCTTAATGAAAACAAATACAACCTAAGTTGTGTTTGAACATAAATTTTACTTTTAAAAGAATTTGAAGTTAAAATAATGAACCACATTATGGGTGAGTTAAGACGGGCTGAGGCGATGAATAAGTCATGACCAATTAGTCAATTTGAGCTGACCTTTATTACAGATTTATAACCCAATTCGTCTAACTCAATGTCATTTTCTTCATTTATTTGGTTATTTTCTTATCACTTGTATATCAGATTAAAGCCTTTTCTTCGTGGAGAGAAAATGGACAAACACAAATCAAGCCATAATAAATAAATAAATCAAGTTTTTGACAAAATGCTTTGGGCAATTCAAGTTTTTGACAAAATGCTTTTGTGGATCAACGAAATTTTAAAAAAAAAATTCGCAAGGCAAGATACAATTTTAAATTTCGCTATTACACATTAAAGATACAATTGTTAAGGAATTACACGTTTTATCTTGCGGACCGGCATCTTCCGTGTATGGGCGGACCGTAAGTATAGCGTATATGTAACCTCAATTTATGGGCAAAATTCTTGGATGGGAATTATCAAAGTTATGCCCCGGGCAAGATATTGCTTCATAAACCGCATAACTCACTTCCAAAGATGCTTACGTGGGGGCATAGATTTGGCACTTTTAACATGTTACTTTTGAATGAATTATCAAAGTTATATGCATACTTATGCCTTATGGGCCTTATGCTAAATTTGATATAACTTTCGTAATTCCTTAAGTCATAGCTAAATTTAAACTTGCCTTGCGAATTTTTTTTTTAAAATTTTGTGCACGTGTGGGCTGGCGAGGGCAAAAAATTAAAGATTTGAAATATGAGGGGCAAAATTTAAAGACCACCACAAACGAAGGGCACTCCGCGCAAAAAAATGAAATGCTTTTGTGGATCAACTAAGGATAGCTATGTAATCTGAATTTACCAAAATTCTTGGATGGGAATTTATTCCAAACCCAACTCACCCAAAGATAGATTTGGCATAACATGTTACACTTGTATGGGCTGAATTTGATACTCTTTAAGTCATAGGCCCTGTGTGTGGGCTGGGCTGTGGCACCAAAGTCTAAATTATTCAATTTTCTTGGTTTATTCAATACCATTTCACTCATGAGAGAATACAAATTGGTTTATACAATGAGTTTTAAGTTTCGTGCTGATAGTATAGAAGATATTTACACAATTAGATAAGCATTTATTGATAATTTATAAAACTTATAATAGATCACTATATTGATCGTGTAAAAAATCTTTACAGTGTATATAACTTAATTCATATACAATTACAATAGATGAATAATTTACCTCATACAGTCGCTGAATGTCAGAGGAACCCCATTAGTTTTAGAAGATTTATGAAGAAGTTCATTTATGAGATGATCAGATTGATATCTTAATTTTACCTTCTGGAGTTTGCTATCTAGTTGTTTATACTCTTACCGTTAAAAGTAATGGAGCTCCACGTAGGCTGGATAGACTTCATATGTCAAATTACTTTGAGAAATATATAAATTTGTTCCTCTAATTTTGATTTTGGCGAGGTTCACTCCGAAAATGTCTTTTAAAACTCTGTTTTTCACTATAATTTATAATTGTTATCCATGATACGCCAAATCGTTCATATCTCTATTAGGGTCAAGGACAGACATAAGACGATTAGCTAACGACAAAAAAAATATAAATACCCCAATAATGCAACAGAAGATAAATTAAAGTGCTTCATATAATAGAAGGCCGACACAAACGATGGGGCGAAAAATCACTTTCTTTTTTCCTAGTGATTAATTACTTAACTGGGTGGGTTAATGGCCGAGTTAGATAACTACAATGATCTAAGTATCTAACTAAGACTCATTTCGATTTAGATAACCCTGAAAAGTGCAATGTCGTGCAGTTGCACTCGGAATCGTCCAGCACATAAAAAAATTTAGCCCCACTTTGGAATTTGATGAGAAATAGATGCTACATATAACTATGTGGAGTTCTAACTTACGGTTTTTGTTTAATATTTTAGCGTAAAAACAAGTATTTAAAAATATTTTTTTATTTTACTAAAACACCACAAAATGCTTAAAAACACCTAAAATAAGTCATTCCAAACAGGCTCTAAGTGTAGTTATATTTTTAAATGGAGTGGTACTTATATAACTTTTACGGGAAAAGAAACGAAAGAATTTTGATCATAGCTTAAAATACCATATCATATGAAAAGTCAACTTTGAATTTGCTTATCGAACAGATTTAGCTCGCCTAGAATTGTGAATTCATTTGGAAAACACTTTAGGACATTGTATACGGTAAAACCGGATAAAGCATGTCCGGAGTAATTCGAGATCGGAAAAAGGAAGAAAGTAAACGGTAAAGCCTGATCCGAAGATCCTTCAAGTGAATTTGTTGTGCCCGGAGGTAGCTCCTTATTGCGGTTGGCCCGATGTCCAGTCTTTATGTGGCCAAGTTGATCGTGGCCGTCTGCCCGGTTTGAATATAGCGGGACCAGTTGTGGCCGTTAGCCCGGTTTCTTCGTGACCGTTCTGATCGTGGCCGTTTGTTCGGATAATCGGTTATTCGCCCGCCACGTGCGGACCTCGCCACCGCTTTCCTCGACGGTCGTGACGGTGTCGCATCATACGATCTCGACCTTATCCATACAGGCTTTCTTTATCCTAAAAGGGCCCAAGCGATGTATAGGAGACCATACACGAAAACTATAAACAGAGACATTCCCTCGTTGAGGTTGGTTTTTCAGATTCAAGAACTTTGTACATTGAATATTTATATATAAAAATCTCCCCTTTGGTTCCTTGATACTTTGGTCCGGTTCTATAACTTGAATAATTCGTTGAATCGCTTCATTCGAACATTACTTGGAATATACTTAAGATCTAACACAAAACACACAACATCCAATATCATTGCCTAGTTTTTAGCGTACGAACTCGAATTTAGGCCATTTCATAAGCAAAATATTCATACGTACCTTTGTTTACCAAAAAATAGATTAAAGTATCACATATCCTATACCTCATTTATAAATTTAACTTATTATCCGATTTCAAGGGTAATGTTTTGGCGCCAGCCGGGGCTAGGATTATTGTGGTCTTTGATCGCTCGCCCGCTCATACGAAGATTTCGCCCATGTTCGTCACCGCGAAAAAGGACAAAATGGCTAACGAGAATCCCGTCAACGACGAGTGGCCGAAATGATAACGTCGGGGTTCAGGGGGGG
>NC_081348.1:41162618-41288604 GCF_029784015.1 Lycium ferocissimum
CCTCAAAGCCCGGGGACGCACGCGCCTTGCCTTTTTTTTCGTCTCGTCTCCTTTATCGAGGGCTTCCTTCGTTTTGGCCAGCGCAATTATTCCGGACGACCCGCCCAAATCGACGAACGCTCGGGGCGCCTTTGCCTGCTCGTCCGCTGTCCCGGGTCTGGGTTGCACCGAACCTTTCGGTAAACCTAAGATCGAAAGGTTAGAAATAATGTTCAGAGCAGAAAAGGACCTTACACAAACTCAAAGTGGTGTTACCGTGGTTTTGAGCAACCCATCGACCACGAGCCAAGATTCCCCAAGTCAACTCTTCGTGTGAGTGCCGATCGAGGAGTGCCTCGACCCACTCGTTCATATGAGGAATGGCCGGAGGTATCCACGCCACGGCTATAGAGAAGAAAAGGGAGAATGTGAGCACGAGGGACTAAATAAAGAAGTACGAGCGTAAACTGATGAAGTTAGGATCGAAGCACTTACGGTTATCATTCCATTTTTCCGGGAAGGGCATGTATTCCTCCGGAATAATATCGGAGTTCCTCACTCGAATTGCTGCCTAACCATCGCCCTCTCGTCCTCGTCCATTTTTTAAGATCGATTCCCGCCTCTCTTGGCTAATTTTATTACGCCTCCACTAATCGTCTTTGAGAATAAAGGCGGATCAAACGTGCCATCATGAATGGTTTATTGGCATCGTTGGCCAACAACCGGAGGCAAGCTACCGTCCCCCGCATTATCGGTCCGATTTGCGCGAGGGTCACATCGGTAGTCCCAAGACACATCTCCAAATGACCGAGCTCAATATAAAGTTCCCGCCTTTAACGTAAAAGTGGTAAGTGTAAACACAGTGAAAAACCCTCCCGTGGTCGATAACGGATCATCCGGCCCGAGCAAATACTTGCACCGGACGGTTATCCCATCCACGTCGGTCCCAGACCGGTCGAGTTTATCCTCGCAGGACGGGAAAGAGGGATATCGCCTTACGTCAAACCCCTTCTATCCGAAACTAGTCAAGGCTTCTCTGCTTCAAACTCTTTGTCGAAGTCGGGTTTGATAAACATTAATGTCCGAAGCCGTAGCTCGACCACATTCTTTCCTTCTACCGAGAAAACCGCCTCGGCTTCCGGGGAAGAAACCGAGGAATATCCCGGAGGCGGCTTTCAGTATTGGTGGACATTTGCAACGGTTGAATGTTTAAAAATTTAACAAAGGGATTAAAATGAGAAGATGAAGACAGTTAAAGCAAACAAAATGGAGCACAAGTGGAAAGATAATGTCACACCCCGATCTCATAAAGGGTGTGATGGGAACCCGACCCTGTAACCGGAGCCGAGCGAACCCACTGACTCTTACTACGTACTAAATTTTTTTTTTTTTGAATCTCTAAGTCAAGTATACATAATAGGGATTGAAAAATTCCGTCGCTTTTAAATCAAATAAAATATGTAACCGTACAAAACTTGTATCATAGCACGTATTGACTCCCCGAACCCACGACTATGTCTCGCAAAGTTCTAACTTCGACAAGACATCATAGCATAGCACAATCGACTCGACGACACTCCGTAATGCATCGGGAGTTGCCAACTTCGCCGGGACATCATCTACCCCCGGCTTCGTCTCCGTCCGGCGTACCGCGCGCACGAAACGCAGCCCCCCGAAGAAATAGGGGTCGCACGAGCAATGTACCGAGTATGTAAGGCATGAACAAGAATACGGGTACGAAAAGAGAGCATGTCACGTGCGGGTAGCATACCGTACATACGGAGCATGTCATGTACGGTCACAACTCCGTAGGTACGAGTGCCTCTAAGGCGTAATCATGCATGCTTAACGTCATTAACGCGCAGCCCGATCCATATACTACGCCGTTTAACGAACGCGTGTACCCCGATCCATATACATTGTCGAACTTTTAACGTGCGTACCGATCCATTTGTATATACATGTACGTATTCTTTCTTAAAAAACATTTCATTTTCATATATAAAGAAAATGTAACACAATTATATTGTCGAGGCGTCGCTCCGATCCATTTAACCACTTATCCCGCGTCCGGCATCCCGCGTCCGGACGATATCATATCATTCTCCAACCGATCTGTGTGGTCAGGCGCCTATACCGCCCGGCTTCTTTTCCTATCTTCCCCATATACATATACATATACGTATACTTATACATGTATCATGTCGTGCACGCAGTGGAGCCCGAAGAAAAGCTATAACTCCTGGAGCGACGTAAGGTCGTAACCTCCGATTGTATTATGGAATAATCAGCGGGCGCTTTATCTCACCTTGAAAGAACTAATAACAAGGCGAGACTATCAACGAAGGATAACATTTCGGAAAATCATAAAACAGGTCATAACATATCATTTCATATACTTTGAAACCTTTAAAATAGTCATTATCCCAAAATAGCTTAACATTTCATATCGTCATATTCGGTGTGTTAACATATCCTCGACATATTCGTTCTAGTCATTTCCTCATATCTAGCATCATCATGGTCATCCTAAAAATCATAGTCGTTGTTTTGGTCATAAAACTTTCGAAAATCGTAAAACTTGGATTTTGGAGAAAACGGATATGTTGGAAATCATTCATAAACTTTTAGGAAGGAAAATCATCTTTGAAATCATAACTTCTAACTTTTGAAAATAAGGACGCTAAGGAGCATTTATAAAATCGCAACGTATGATTCATGCCATAAGGAAAAGTGGACGAGCCTTAACATACTCGCGCCGCGCCTTACTAGCTACGCTTGTTCGTCCAACTTGTTAGTCTACATTCAAGAAGATCGACACTATCGTTAGATTCATCAACATATACTTGTCTTAACCTTTCAAGTACATTATCATGGTCCGGCCGAAATTTAGTGAAGCATCTCCCCCGTAAATATACCACCCCCGAGAATCTAACTCCTCTAATTCATTAATCAACGAAATAATCCGAGAATTCAACTCGGCCAAACCAACAACAATACCAACAATCTTACCAATAACATTCCGTTTATATTCAATTCAATTCAATTCAATTCAATTCAATTCACGTAATCTTTCAACAAAAATTCAATCAACATACTACTTTATCCGAAACCTTCTATTTCACAACAACCATACATCTCATTATCATTCATGTACGCAAGCTTTAACCACAACCTTCATTTTACATCACATGATCCATAACAACAACAACTAAAATGTCAAATTACATCAATTTACATTAACTTACCAAAATACCTATTATTCGACCATAACCACCTCTTACATATTTTCATGCATTTTCATCCATCTCCTTACATTACAACAACAACATAACAATCAAAATGCCAAATGGAATTGATTCATTTTCTCCTACACCACACAAGGACCACACGGCCACTATACTATATACATTCGTCCATGAATTTTTTTCACTTATTTCTTGGCACTTCAACAACAACCAACATGCTACATATACTACATGCATACTTTCTTGAATTCTCATCTTTTCATACATTACAACAACACAAGATTTCATAAAATTTATTCATTTCTTTCCATAAATTTTCCATGTTTTCTATGCATCACCACAACAAGCAACACACTACATGAAATGAATTCAATCCTCCAAAATAGCCCGCAATACAACAAATTCAACATGTTAAATAAATTAGTCCATCACTTACATACACACCCATGCACGGCTACAACTTCAACATCCATATTTTCTTATAAATTTCATTCTTTCCCACTTACTACAACATACCAAACCATTCATAACATAATGGAGATGAATTCTTACCTTTCCTTCACAACTTCTCAACTTAGCTAAGGTTGGAGTTTTGCACCAAAGAGTAATCCTCTTGCTTCAACAACTATACCATGTCGGAGAGCATCCTTAAATTAGTAGAAATACCATGAGACAAAAATTTTTTTGGCAAGATTTTTGATCTTCTCTCTCTCCTCCTTCTTGGCCGAATCGCCCCTTCTTTTTTTTTTTTTTCTTTCTTTCTTTCTTTCTTTCTCTCTAATTTCTTGAATTAAAAGACGACATCCCATATATATATATATATACATGTCTTCCACCAATTTTCCATATTTATAATTAAGCCCCTCAAGTTTGGTCACATAACTTTCTTCTTCCTTTTCTAGATTTTTCTTCTTTTTTCTTGACTTTTCTTTTCTTTTCTTGAATTTTCTTCAAACTTACCAAAAGATGACTAATTCTTTTCTTCTTTCCTAGAATTTTCTTAAAATAAAATATGGCCCCTTTCATGAACTTTCATGAAACTCATGTGAAATTCCGTTTTACCCCTCGACTTTTCTCAATATTACCATTTTGTCCCCGACCTTCCGCATTATTTTCACGGCCCATTTTGCGAATTTTCTTCTTGCCCCTAGCCTTTCTCAATATTTCCGTCCCATAATATTCATAAATAGTATTCATAACCAACTTATGCACTAAAATAATTTTGAAAACGGTCTCGCCCCTTAACTTTCCCCGACGACTTCAAAATCTCCAAAAGTACAAAATACGGGCTATAACAGATAAAACGAAGCTTCAATCAGCGGAACAACACTCAAATAGAATGGTTTCCTTGCAATCAAAGTTTAAGCTGCAAATATGGATGATGAGATAACAGAATCAATGAGGAGCAGGAAGTTAGAGAAAAGGATGAGATGAAAAAAAAAAAATGAATTTCAGAGATGGAGTAAATAATCTTCAGTGAGGATGATGAAGGTAAAGAAGTAAAATGAAGGAGAAAGGCGATCGAAGCCATTTATACACACGTTAGGCGGGTCGGTTAAAAATTTCGACCAACCGGCTAGCGCCACGTGTCTCGTAATTAATGAAGATGTGATTTGAAGGGACGTTTTGTAACGGCGGTCGCAGAGCTTGGGCCTGTTGGGTTAAGACACGTGGCAGGTGGCAGAAAGAGGTGACAACCGTTCCCGCCAAAACGAGAAGGTAAGAACGAGCCAATGCGACCCCCGGTTTCGCTGATCATCCACTTCCTGTTACTTCGATATGATCTCAATCCGGAAAGTGTGGGGACCATCCGTGATACGTGCATAGAAACCGTGACAAAGCATGTGAGTCGATTCGAGATCGGAAAAAGGAAGAAAGTAAACGGTAAAGCCTGATCCGAAGATCTTTCAAGTGAATTCGTTGTGCCCGGAGGTAGCTCCTTATTGCGGTTGGCCCGATGTCCAGTCTTTATGTGGCCAAGTTGATCGTGGTCGTTTGCCCGGTTTGAATATAGCGGACCGGGCCGATTGGGTCGTTAGCCCGGTTTCTTCGTGACCAGTTTCCGATCGTGGCCGTTTGTCCAGGATACCTCCATATTCGCCCGCCACGTGCGGGAATCGCCACCTAACCTCGACGGCCGTGAGGTGTCGATCGTACGATCTGACCTTATCCATATTAGGTTTTCTTTATCCTGTGCAGGGCCCATGATGTATAGGAGGCCCATACATGAAAACTATAAATAGGGGAACATTCCCTCATTTGAGGGGTTGGTTTTTCAGATTCAAGAACTTTGTACATTGAATATTTATATATAAAAATCTCTCCTTTGGTTCCTTGATACTTTGGTCCGGTTCTATAACTTGAATAATTCGTCGAATCGCTTCATTCGAACATTACTTGGAATATACTTAAGATCTAACACAAAACACACAACATCCAATATCATTGCCTAGTTTTTAGCGTACGAACTCGAATTTAGGCCATTTCATAAGCAAAATATTCATACGTACCTTTGTTTACCAAAAAATAGATTAAAGTACCACATATCCTATACCTCATTTATAAATTTAACTTATTATCCGATTTCAAGGGTAAACAGACATACTTTCATTTATCAAGATGAATTCTAGCTTACCCCGCCCAATATTTTACAGAGAAGTTCTTAAGAATTGTATTTTTTTTTTCCTCTCTAACAATTCCAACTATTACTGGAAAGAAAAACTGCTATCTTTTTCATGTTTTTAAGTAGGAAGTAGTATTACGTACTGAGTAATATACTGTTAACAAAAAGAAGTAAAAAAGTAAACGAATGTTGACTTTTATTTTTTAATAACATTATGGGATCAAGGAAGAAGAAAGGAAATAGTGAGAATAAAATCCACACTTAAAAAGATTGACCTCTATACAGTTACTGGACTATAAGTTTTGGTGAGTTTTGAGATTTATTTATCCGTTTACTTGGGAAAAAATTTACTATTTGTGCCTAAAACAATTGGCACTAATTTTATGAAACTGTTATAAATATTATTTATTATTATGGATGTCTATCTTTAGGAGAAATATTAGGGTTAGTGACTTTGGGATCGCTCACTTTTCCCCTATAAAATATAGTAGGTTCCCTTCATGTAGAATCAATCCTAACAAGAAGAAATAAAAATTCTTCGCTCTTTCTCTCTTTCTCTCGAAATATTCTTCTTGCTTGCTTTATTATTTTATAACACGTTATCAAGACGACGCTCTAACCAATCGAGAAACCGAATAGTAATGTAAAGTTGTGGAACGTTTCCAGTTTGCTACGTAATCGTCCCAAAGGTTTGAACTCCAAATTTATAGTTTTATTTGCTGACCCAAAGGTACGTAGTTTTCTGTCTCGTTTATCTATTGCTATATACTTCAGATCAGTTTGGTAGATATTGTTGCTTATGTTACTACACGTCAAGGACATTAATATTTTTCATTACATGAGTTGCATAGAAGGTTTATGGATAAAGCTATTGTTTGTGCCCATTCTTTTTAAATCATTGGATATTACGGAAGGCTTGTTGTGATTACATAATTGAAGATATGTTAGAAAAAAAAAAAATTCTCTATATTATACACATGACTCGATTTGCCTCGAAGAAGAATATCTTAAAATGAGGGTTTTAAAAAGCCTATCACAATTTGATATGCTTAAGCCACGTTCGTATAATTATGTTCCTTCCTTGAAGAATTAACTTTCGATAAATATTATAAATGCGTCCATTCCCCGGCTGAATGCGACAATATTTAAGAAAACTTATATACGACGCTATAGCAACAAAAAAAAAAAAAAAAAAAAAATTCCACTTCCATTGATTCACGTTATTACGGTTCACTACCAGGTATGTTCGCTTCAAAGCCATCCTAACAGTGGTATTTGTTTCTCTATCTTGTGGAAGATGCAAATAAATTTGTGAAGCTTGCTATTTTAGATTTAATTTCACATGGCTTAAGAAGAAAAGAAAAAAAGAGCTTTTGTTGAAACTTCACCCAAGTCATACAAGGACTCTGGGTACGAAGAGTAGTAATCATTTTTTATTATAACTATAACGTTCTTATGTGTCATTAATTGATATTTAGAAACACGAATAATTATTTACTTGTTATCCATGCAATGAATGGGTACCTTAAAATTATTTATGCATATTTTCTGTGAGTTACAATAGGATTTGTCATCACTAGCATCAAATATCTTGCTGTTATTTTCATACGAAGCCTACAATCACCTGGAGTGATAAATATTTCCAAAGAACTCATACATAAAAGTTTTATTCCCGAAGTGAATGTAACAATTTACGATTACGCATTCATTCCCCGGCGAATGCGATATTATTTAGTGACTGCCTTATAAATACATATATTTATTTGATCGTGAAGATATCACCACTCACCTCCGGAAGAGGTAGAACAATTGATAAGAATTCTGAATATTCTATGCCTTATTCCTGATGTAGTAAGACTTCAAAATTTACTCCTGAAGTAGTAAGAATCAAAATTTACTCCTGAATTAGTAAGAATTTGAAATTTACTCATGAAGTAGTAAAAGACTAAAGTTTACTCCCGATGTAGTAGAATTTTAAAATTTACTCCTGCTGTAGTAAAACTTTAGAAATTATTCTTGAAGTAGTAAGTCCTTAAACTTTACTCCCGAAATAGTACGATTTTGAACTTTACTAGTTTCATTATCCTAAAGTGAAAAGAGAAAATATTTACCACTACAAATTGCTTTATGATATTATATAGGTATATCTGCATGTTAATATGGTCTTTTACTTTTCGATGAAGGACTTTGCATTATGTTTACCTCTATCGAATTGGAATGGGTTTTGAAAGTATATTGTTTGAGTAATCATCTTTCATGTAGCATTTAACATCTTTATTAGTTTAGTAAACGAATATGATAGATCAGATCAAATTGTAATTAATTTTCTAATAATTACTAGTTACATCTAATTGTAGTCGGATTATTATGTCTTTGTTGTAATGGATCAAAATTTATCTTAGATGGATACTTGAGTTGAATTAAAAGTGGACTATGCTTTTCACTAAATATTTTGATATTTGTTGTTCCGTCATGCATAAAAAAATTAATTGCATTCCTACTTGAATAGTCCATTGTCCCACATACTTTGTTAAGAGCAAATAACAAGGATATACATGTTATTTTGTGGTATGAAGACATTGCCGCACTTTCTTTGTCATATGTCGAAATATATTAAATATTTTTAATATGAATCATTCCAAGGTAGATGAAAATACATCTTGTAGAAAAATGTCTATTATAATCACATTGATATAGCATGATTAATTGTTATTGATTTCCCGAAGGAAATAACAAATTCATATATTTTCTGACCAAGGATGTAATATTTATGTAGTCACTACTAAGATACAAAATATTCATATGTTAATAGCGAATCTTCCCCGAAGAAGATGTTTGAAAAACTGAAGTTTAGAACATAATGTTTAGTTTTCATTATTTATGAATTTATTATCTTTAAATGTAAATTCATTTACTAATTTTTTATATGACATCGGAAAGATCTAATCAAATTTTCTTTCACGACACCAAAATAGGTTCAAGTAATATTTGATCGTACAAAATTAATTAAGAGCTCCAGAAGAGCTAGAAGATCATGGCACTAGTAGTGTCCAATATATGTGATTATGGAGAATAAATTAAAGGCTCCTGAAGAGCTTATATAGTATTATGTCATTCATTGTAGATTGTAATATACAAAGTTCTTATGATTGAAACTCAAGTAGTAAACCTGAAGTTTACTAAAGTAAATGGCTATCATATTAAAGATATAAATGATTGGAGGATTAAATATCTTGAAAATTATAGTGGGTAAGAAATATGTATATGAATGGTTACCCTCTTTATTCTCCAAATTGTACTAAACAAATATAAGCACGATGAATCACATGGTAAACCGTAAGTTTATTGGTACAAAAATAATTCATGTCATTGTAAACCAAGTTTACTAAAACATATAGCACATTGTATGGTAAACCCGAAGTTTACTAGTATTATAATTTTATTAGTTCGGCATGAGCGATTTGATCATCCCGATTCAAATATGATGTGCAGATTGAGTATTTGAGTATATATTGAAGAACTAGAAGATTCTTCAAGAATTTATGTTGTTGCTTGTTCTCATGATAAGTTGATTATAATGGCTAAAGTGGGATTGAGTTAAATTCGAAAAATATAAAAGGTGAATATGGGCCCGTTCACCTATTATGTGATGTCTTAAATAGATGCATCGATAAGCGGTCACACATGCGTTTATTGTCAACCCGTTTGACATATGCAAAGTTACTTGCTCAAAATAATTGAGTTGAGAGCACAATTTTCAGATTATGTAATCAAGATAATTCATCTTCTTAATGTTGGTTTATATCAAAGCTGGTTTGGCGTTGAATGCCTCCGATAAATAGATAAACCATTGCTAATGAGAACAAAGCTTCATATGTTGATATGAAACATGATATATTGCATACAACAGTACCTGTATGCTTCAGACCAATAAATTATAATTAATTCTCTCCTCACAATTGGTTCAGGGTTAGGAACCAGATATTTCCATCTAACAGTTTTCATGTGTGGTATATGAATAATTAATCTACCATGATTTACAAAGATGGATTCCACCAAAAAAGATGGGATATGTGTTAGTTTTTCTAACATAAGGGGGAGAGAATAAATCGAGAAATATGTTATGAATTATCATTAGTATGATCCTCATTCAAAAGATAATTCAACTCAAATGCTGTAAGCATTTGTCGACCCAAAAGTTAATTTCTAATTTCAAACCGCAAAATGCTCCTATTAAATTCATGTCCCCGAAGGACGTAGTCTATAGATGCATGAAGCGTGGTAGACTAATCGGCTTTCAAAACGCAATAATCATTGAAAAGAAAGAGGAGTAAATGATCAATGATCATTATAAGGAGACAATGATCATTATAAGGAGAGGCAATGCGCTCTTTCAAGATTACGACATAACACTTCATGAAACCTCGAGAGAGTTTAGGTACCTAAAAATAATGGAAGTGATAAGATCTCAATAAGTTATGTCACATTACGAACCGATATAAATGATATATCGTCGACGATATCTTTGGTACAATATAGCGCAATATTGTAAAAGATTATGAGGATCTAAATTCTACGTCTATTAAATCATGCTAACGTAGAAATTATTATAAGTGAAATGACGCATCTTGATAGGTGTCTTTATTGACATGTTGTCCGACACCAAAAGATGTCACATATTCAAATAGAAATAGATGTTGTCACAACCTATGAATTACTTGATAAAATTATATGAAAATTCCTGAAGAATTTTAAATGCCTGAAGCATATACAAGTTGTAGAAATTTGTTCATAATTCTTATATGAATTAAGTTAAGAAAGGTGAATGTGATTTTATCACCTTAATGAATATTTACTGACTAAGGGCACAAATGACTCTATTTATCCTTATGTCTTTGTGAAAATCAAAATCTGTCATATTGTTGGTGCACGTTGATTACTTGAATATCATTCAAACTCTGAAAGTTTTCAAAAGAAATAGATTATCTATCAAAAGTTAGTTGAAATGAGAAATTTGTAGAATTTTTGGTCCCGTCGCTATATCTTTACGCAATTAATGCATTTATATATTTTGCTATGACTTTCAGGATTATGGTCATACGATGTTTTCTATATGATGCTCAAATCATATAAAGATAACATTTATTTATAAAGTAATTCATGAATGCACTCGAGTGATTTCAACAATATTATACTGACGCAACTCTATCCAAAGATCAAGACGTAGCAACATACATAGCCCAACTAAAGAGAATTCATAAAAGGATAAAGTTATTTCACAAAAGTTGTTCTTCACACACAAGCTCCAAGAATGGTGACATCAACGTGCAAGAGATTTGTTCGAGCGATAATATGACCGATTTATTCACCAAGTCTCTATAAACTACAACCAAGTCTATGGTGCACAAGATTCAAGGAATGTGAAGATTCAAATTTTGGATGATGTCCATCGTGTGGAGTTAATACGCGTTGTACTCTTTTTCCTTTCAAGGTTTTTGTCAATCGGGTTTTCCGTAAGGTTTTTAATGAGGCAACCAAATAGCGTATTATTAGAAATGTGTACTCTTTTTCCTTCACTAGATTTTTTCCCACTGGATTTTTTTCTAGTAAGGTTTTAATGAGACATATTATCTATCGAAATAGACATCAAGGAGTGTTATAAATATTATTTATTATTGTGATGTCTATCTTTAGGAGAAATATTATTAGGTTTGTGACTTTGGATCAAGTCACTTTTCCCCTATAAATAGAGTATCCCTTCATTGAATCAATCCCTAAAGAGAAATAAAGAATTAATTCTTCTCTCTTTCTCTCTTTCTATCAAATATTCTTCGCTTTTTATTATTTTATAACATAAACATCTTACTTTTTTTTTTTTTTTTTTTTTTTTTGTTATCTCACAAGTTGGTGGACTCAATTAATCTTACACGTTTGGGCCCATAATTTTTTAATCCACTAATTTATGAGATATAAGGAAGTCTTACCCAGGTAGTGTCAGTCGTATGATGTCTTGCGATACTGGTGATTTTCAAGACTTTTTTTTTTCATCAATATTTTCAAGACTACTAGTGCCTTTTTAATTCCTTCGGAGAAATGCTAGTTGAAGTGAAAAATACTCCACATATAAGCAACCATATTACTCTAGACCTTCTCTAGTACTATTTTGAGAAGGACAGCATAGTGGAAGTGCAATGCCTGCCAAACACGAAAAAAGGAAAAGAAGGAATAAAAACGCTTTCACCTATTTTCCATTTCTTGTTGTTGGATTCTTGCTTACTCCTATCTTAGATGTGTACGATGTTAACATCAACCTCATTTTTTTTTCTCCCAAAAAGAGAATATTTGGAATTTTTCGTTTTTTCAAAATTTGCACAAGTATCAAACTTTATTGAAGTTTCCAAAAAAAAACATTAAATTTACAAATTAGCGAAATCAGCGAGACCGCAATCAAATCATTTTTTTTTTTTTTTTTGTGTGCGCGTGTAAATAAAGAAAAGTGATAGGAGCACCCACTTGTGAATCACTTATCCGATTAAGTGTACGTCGTATCTTGTATAGCAATTGTATAGTATTAATTTTATTGTTACAGATGACATAGATCCCCAACACCCACCACTCAATAATTATATATATATATATATATATATATATATATATATATATAGATTTTTTTGCATTAGCCCAAAATAAAATTGATTTGAAAAATATATGCTTTTTTTTATAAGGCAAACGTATTTAGTTGATAACCTTAACACGAAATACTTACACAACACTGCTAATGCCTCACTAATAAGTTGCGTTTGATTACAAGTGTAGCGAAATGCAACAAATTTTTTTTTTTTTTTTTTTTTTGCATTTCGTGAACCTTTTAGTTAAATAGGTTTATATATATATTTTTATATATTTCTTGAATTTGAACGAAACTAATTGAATTTTTTTTTTGTATTTCGTGAATTAATTAACTTAAATATAATCGATTTTTTTTTATATTTGAATTAATTCAATAAATATAAGTGTTTTTTTGTATTTCGTGCGAATTAATTCACGAAATATGAGTTTTTTTTTTTTTTGCATTTCGTGAATAAAAAAAAACGAAATATGGAAAATATAATTTTTATTTCGTTCATCTAAAAAAGAAATTGGAATATATATATATATATATATATATTTTTTTTTTTTTTTTTTTGCATTGAGGGTTTGGTAGATCAATCGAAATAGATAAAATATTTTTTTTTTTATTTCGTGATATACCTAAACCGGAAATTATAATTTTTTTTTTTTTGCATTTTTGTATTAGAAAACGAAATAGGATAATTTTTTTTTAATATATTTTTTTATTTCGTTTGTATAAAAAAAAATAGGAAAATAATTTTATTTTCATTTCGCTTATATAAAAACGAAATAGGAATATAATTTTATTTTCATTTGGTTTATATAAAAATGAAATAGAAATATATATATATATGTGTGTGTGTGTGTGTTTTATTTTTTTATTTCATTCATATACCAATGAAATAGGATGAATATATATATTTTTTTGTATTTCATTTATATAAAACGAAATAGGAAAATAATTTTTTTTCGTTTATATACCAACGAAATGTTTTGTTCTATTTCGTAGGTATATAACGAACCCCCCCCCCCCCTGATTTTACCGTTTTTTGGAAGCTCTCCATATCGCGATGGAAAAAATATGGTTTTAATTTTATTTTTTTGTTCATTTCATGTTGGTTCAATCATGCTTTAGATGAGCATTGAATAGTTTTCAAAATAATATCTTTTACATTTCGTGACTTAATTTGCGAAATTTTTTACTTTTCTCCGTTTATAAATATTGTCCTATCTATATTTGCCAACCTTATTTTTTGACAACACTTGGCTGTGTTTTTTTCATACTTTGAAGATGATTATGTCGTGTGGAAGATTCCGAAACGTCAATATTTTATATAGAATGATATTTTTTTTGGCATATGTATATAATGAGCATATGAATAGATTGATATGTTTTGTTTGGAAACTTTATGGGTGTTTTATTTTTTAAGATTTTGATTTAAGCGTGTTATTTTTTAATCAAGACATAACTTTATTTTGAATATAAATATAATTCTAAAAATATAAAGGGAAAAACTAATTGTAGAAGTCGTCAAACTTTAGATGGTCATAACTTTACCTTTCTGACGTCCGTTTTACACGTTTTTTTGAACTTGCGTATTTTTTCGAGATCTACATGGACACCGCCATAGGCGGACCATCACCGAGCCGATTTTTAAAAAAAAACACCTTTTATCCCATTCAATTTCAATTTTTCCCAAATTAGCTTAAATTTTCATAGTTTTATTTACTTATAAGATGATGATACGCAATAGATTTAACGTAAAATCTGGAGTAATGTACTTTGTGAATGTCAATTTCACTTCGCATTATGTTTATGAAAATAAATGCACTTAAGGTTTTCTCGATATATAAAAGTTGACTAAAATAACCTTATAAAAACACTTTTTTCAAACAAAACTTACTTCGGCACCTTTTCAACCCCTAAAATGACGATCCGAACGTCTACGTAGCTTCGATGTAGTCAGCTATTTCATTGGTATATATATATATATATATATATATATATATATATATATATATTCCTATTTATTGGTATATCAACGAAAAAAAAAATATTTTCTCCTATTTGGTTGATCTACCAACGAAAATGCAAAATATATATATATATATATTAAAATTTCGTTTTTAGATGAACGAAATAAAAAAAAAATTATATATATTTTTCAATTTCGTTTTTAGATGAAATAAAAAAAAAATTGTATTTTCCATATTTCGCTTTTTTTATTCACGAAATAGGAAAAAAATCATTTATATTATAGTGAATTAATTCACATATAAATATATATATATATATATATATAAATATTATATATATATATATGAATTAATTCACGAAATACCAAAAAAAAAAAAAAATTAAATATGAATTTTGTTCAAATTCACGAAATATAAAAAAAAAAAAACTATGACATTCTAAGATTATATATATATATATATAAATATATATATATATATATATATATATATATATATATATATATATATTTATGGACTGAGTTATCTCAACATATATATAAATGCAGGATATTATATATGAAGTTATATGAGGAATAGTGTATATTGCATATTTCGTATGGTTATCCAATGAAATGGATGGTCTATAAAAAAAAAAACACCTATTTATATACGATCTTAACGTTGGGACTAAAAATAATTTGAGTGAAACTTGGTTGTAGTTCTCTATGCAGAAAATTGCCCTATATATATATTCATCAAATTGTGGACATATATATATAGTTATATAATAATATCCAAGAGATAATTTGGTAAAATTGATTTGAAAAATATATGTACATAGCATATTTTTACAACTAACGTAAGCACAGCACGTCTACAGTACTAACATGCACTTATTAAAAATTACTAGTAACACACTTGTTATTATGCCTTAATCTCAAGCAAGATGAAATCGGTAGTATAATATTCGTTGATATTATCGTCCCAATTAAGCCCATTTCAAATCTATATTATACAAATTATTAAAAATAAATAATAGAAGCTCCATATTTTTTATGAGTATATAAATATTTGATAGGATTATAAATGTGTGACACACAACATCATCCCAGTATTTATAGCCGCCAAGCCACATGCTTCTTCGTATGTGTCTCCAAACTACGGGTAAAAGTAATAAACCGGCCAATAAATACTAAGTCAAGCCCCACATCATCACGTTGCCAATTTTGTACACATGATTAAGATAAACTCACCTAAAAATTTTCTTAACCTAGTGCGATATTACATTTTATTTTAAGCCCGTACTGTCTTCCCAAACCTTATAAGTAATTTGTGTTTTCATTTTTAAAATTTTCACGTGGAACTTTTTATATATACATCATGTAAGAAGAAGAAAAAAGAAGAAAGAAATTAAAAGATGACAAATATTACATGGCTAACGCGTACTTGGCTGAGAAAGGACGTAGGATGCAGGCCCGATTTTGTCGTTTCCAATCGTGCTAGTTTGACGTAGACTTTTGACTTGCAATTTTCACATAATTATAATTGTATATTGATATTTTTTAATGAATTTTTCTTTATTACATGGGAAAAGGAAAGGAAATAAAAAAGAAGGCAGACTATGAAATTGAACCGATTCAAATGGTTTGAGGACACGTATATTTTATACGTAATATACTTGTTAAAAATTTCGTTAATTACAAAAGGTTTGAAATATATAGAACTTTTAAGAATATAGGTTAAAACGAGAAAAAAGGAGCACGAAAATTGTCCTTCATAGTCCAATGTGGTCCTCGTTGTTTACTATCGTTGACTAGCAATGCTTATTATACCTTTCTTAATTAATGTTGTTAACACTTAACTAGGTTGGGCCAAGGGGTTCATAAGTGTTTTCTTGAAACATTACACCTTTACATAAAGTTAAAATTATTTTTTACGTATATATAGCAATTACACCAAGTTTTTCTTCGCGTAATTCTATTCTTTATCTTTTTGAACCCTTAATAGAAATTAAGCACCATTATGTCAGGTGTCATAATCGACAAACAAGATGATGGAGAAAATGGCATTATTATGGCATCGACGTAGAATTCGTAAGATTTTCATTAAGCTGAAAATTAGTATAACAATATAAATGATGATTGAATCTATATATTATATGAAGCTAGGCATAAACAAGGTGATGTGACACCTCTCTATGGCTACCATTCATATTTATCTTTTTTTTTTTTTTGCCTTTTTCCCTCTCCTTCATCCTATTAATTTAATTTAATTTATATTAAAAAGCCTATATGTCTCTATTAAATTCTCTAAACGTAATGTTCTTCTCCCTTCCCCCTAATTAATTTGTATTCATATGTATTAATTTCCAGAGGATATGAGAAAAATAACGTGGATAAAGATAAGAAAACGTTATGGTCCTTCTCACTTCCCTCTAAATAAATTTTATTAATGCTTAAAGATGAGAGATAAAAGGACAAGAACCAACTACCTGTGCCTATTTTTTCTGTAACCTCACTCTTTCTTTGGATGCAAATCTATGAATGCATGTATGTGATTTTTTTATATGGAGAATTCGTTGAACTTTTGTAGAAAGCTACCACAATAAGTAGTTGCTTATTTCGCGAATTTGATGTATCTGTGGGAAATGTTGCTAATTTTATTGTATATTCCTGAGGATTATATCTATCATAGCTCATAAGACTGCCATTCATGTATGATTCATCCATTGCAGCTCCAAAGGTGCATGGAATTTCTTTAGCATGAGGTTCACTGTACTTTTTTTGTTTTTAAATTACTTTATACAGTTACAATATATTTGTGAGATTCATGATTAGTGGATATTTTATTTTGGTTGAGCTTATTTGTATGTGCTCCGAGCAAATCAAATGGACCTATTTCTTCATAGGCAAAGGTTAGCCAACATTTTGGTTAAAAAGTAGACACTTTTGCGTCTCATAATTTCTTGCTTAGCTTTTGCTAAATTTTGGTGATTTGTGCTAAGCCATCTGCATCGAGGAGAAGTACAGTTAGTAGTATCTGCCTCAATGTCGTATCTCAAGTAATTATATACACTTTCTAAATTCATAAACTTTTTTCGACTCCTATTAATTAGTTTTAATTTCTTTTATAATGCATAGTTTTCTTGATTAGAATTGTTCCGAGAAACCAAAAAGAATAGCATTAAGTAGTTTTACCCAATCGCTCCACTTATTAGGATCTCTAATATTTTGTTTAGCAAACGAAATATAGTTATTCCTCGATTCTATGCTTTAGTTACATCTCATCTTTCTTTTTGCTTTTTTTGTTGTTGTTGTTGTTGATACGTGATCAAGATAGGAACCTTTTTCCTTTTGTATTATACAAGGGAGCGGGCAAAGAAATATGTGCAAGAGAGGGAATTATAAGCTAATCGAATTTTCACTAACAAGGTGAAAGTTCATATATCAAAAAATTAGACAATTGGGATCTTCTATAAATATTGAAATCTCACACTAAATTATGCCTCGAATTAAGTTTCTTCTTATTTTTTTGCTTTGTCTGCTAGATTGGTGTGCTTAATAATTGCTCTAGCGCTCAATAAATATATGATACCTTCATGGAAAATTATTCATGTGGTCTTTCATAAATATCGATCTTTTAAAAAGATCTATCTTCATTCTGGCACCCAACACTATATAAATCATTTGCCAAATATAATTCACAATATTTGCAATTATAAGAATAAAAACATGCAGTAAAACAAAACTAAAAAAAAGGAAGTATTGGTGCGAAAATTTCTTATAATAAACCTTTCTTACTTTTCGTATTTGAACTTCTCTTACAATTTAACTAAATTTTTGTTGTGATTTTTTTGTTGACTATATATTCTGCTCAATTTCAACTTATGATTGTGAAAGTTATACTATCGTTGTAAATTATTTTGGATGCCAAATTAATGAGATGCAAAATAACGGGACTTATTGGTAGTTTTGAAGCGAGTCATAAAGGGATCAAGACTGAGTCATAAAAGGATCAAGACTGTTGACAATGTGAAATCATACGAGTAATCATAGAGTTCTGATCTTTGCATTTTTCTTTCACTTGGAAAGTTGTTAATGGGTGTGTAATTTAAAGGCCATTATTTTTCGGATCCAAAATTCATATGGATTAAAATCATAAATGTTTTAAAAATTATTGCTTGAAAGAAAAAATAAGTACCAATAACTTACTTTAAGTTTCGGAAACATACTTTGTGATTATTTTAGTATTCAGAAAATTGAAAATTTTATATTATAAATTTAAGGAGGTCTTATAACCACGCGAAGCGCGGACATATTCACTAGTCTATTACAAAAAATGAGACTGATCTAAATCATATGAATAGCTAGAAGTTGCTTTGAATTAAGATAATTATATATATAATTTCCAAAAAATAAATGTAAACTCCTCTAGGTATGGAGGAATGGAGCATATCAAAAAATTGAAGCGAATGATTCATATGAACGAACATCTTATTGCGATTAACTATAATGCTTAGTCGTTTTTGTAACAAATACTATGATGTGTAACATGAGTTTTTTCTCATAATAGACTCGTGAGATTAGCAAATTTGTAAAGTTCGAAAACTCAAAACTAGTAATAAGTGCCACCAGAATAAAGCGCAATGATTTTAATTAGTAGCATCATACAACCAATGTCAATTAATTTTAGATCAAAAGATTGATAAAAGATCTTGGCCGAAGTTAGTTTTTTTGTTCAATCATGCGATTGAAATGATTTATTTATGTCATATATATATCTGTCTTTTTTCTCTTCTCTTAAAAAAAAGGTAGGTTCACGTCAAACTTTTTGCATGTGGGATCAGAGGCTATAGACTATAGTTAGCTGCGTCCCTTATAGTCGTTAGCTCGGTCTTGAAATTTATAACTTAGAGTAAAAAGATTCTAATTGTTGTGAGTGGTACTAATAATCGATGTCTTACCACTTGGCTATACGCCGCAAGCATATTTGGAACGATAGGAACGGGAAGAGGGACACCACAGTGTGCCACATAAGTCATGATAATCATTAGTATTATGCCTTAGGCGAAACAAATTATAGGTTATGACGAACGGTGTGTATAGGACATCAGATATATATTCACCGCGAGATGCGATTCCAACTTCATGCTCTCAAGTGTTGTAGAGAACATTATGGACTGAAGCATTCTTTTCGGATTCGCTCAGATTTATACAACATTAATTTATATTGTAATTATCATTATAGCACGTATGCGGCTCGGTCCTCAAGGGCCAGGCGGACTTGATGTCAATCTTTTCCTGATAGAGTTAACAAGAGTAAAAATTTCTATAATAGTGATTAATTAATTTAGGTAAGAGCCAATCTCATAATGTTGCATTTCAAGTTGTCCAGCATGTTTGACTAATGAGCCATCTCTCGAGGGAACTAGTAAAACTACGTTACTAGACTATTATTACTAATCAAGTTTGACGTAAGAAAAAAGCCAAACAAACCAAAAAAGAAAAAGGAAAGAAGTAAAATACTACTCGTACTTATCAGAAATAAAGAAAAGTTTCACCAAAAAAAAAAAAAAAGAAAATTTGACAGATAGGACTCACATGTGGAGCTCCTCACTTCTGCGTTGTAGCTTGTGCTTTTGACTTTTTCACAGAATTGTATAAGAAACGCTCTGACTCATTCTCCAGTCACTTTCTTCTTCTAATGAACAAAAATAATTACGTAAAACAAAAAAGATACAAAATGAGAGGAAGTGGTGGGGCGACCGGTGGCTTTTCGCCCTCTGGAAAAGTTTGGTAGTTGCCGGCCTCGCACGATGTGAACTATTCATGAAAGACACGCCTCCAACTATCGAACAACTAGTTTGAATTGTTCCTATTTTGACATAAGTTTGGTAAAATCGAAGATAAAATAGACACCATTAACAGGATTGGTAAATATTTAATTGCATTCGATATTTTTACTAAATCGAATAATTTAACCGTAATAATTAAATATTAAAGTCTATATATATTACTTAAACAATAATTAGGAGACTTAGTTTACAATTTATTACATTTGTTATTTTTTTTATATAATCATTTTTCACATGATATCAGCAAGAAAGTAGCACAAGATCTTTATAGGGTCTTCTTCTTTCTATTCGTATTGTATGTTTGAATAAGAAATCATTTCCTCTTAGGGTGTGTTTGGTATGGAAGAAAATGTTTTCCAAGGAAAATGTTTTTCTATAAAATGTGTTCTTGGAAAATAAGTGTATTTTTACTTATTTTCTCGCGTTTGATAAATAAGTGAATTTCTTACTTATTTTTTCATGTTCGGTTAGTTGGTAGAAAATATTTTTCAGAAAATACCATTCATGCCCCACCAACCCCACCACCCCATACCAAAGCAATCCCCACACCCACCAAAAACTTTTTAAAAAAAAAGGAGTGGTGGGGGATAGGGGTGGGGTGGTGGGTAGGGAAGGGTGCATGGGGTTGTGGGAGTTGTTAGGGTTTGGTGGTTCAAATTGGGTTGGGTGGTGGTAGGGTGGTTGGTGAAATGCGAATTGTTGACTTGTTTTCCGTACTTTGATTAGCGAAGTCATTTTTCCGATTTTTGAAGAACTTTCCAAAAGAAAATGTTTTCCAAACTTTTTGACCAAACAAATATGAGAAAATTGGATTTCCTTCATACCGAACACACACTCAATAACCATTGTTAAGTGATAATGCGTATGAAAGATATATTTGCTTTGATATGTTTTCTTTAAGTCGGGGGTCTATTGAAAACAACCTATATACTCCACAAAGTAGGGTTAAAATTTGCGTATACTATATCTTTCGTAAGCCCCACTCGTCGGATTACATTGGATATGTTGTTATTGTATATGTATGAAAAATATATGTTGTGTATATATATAGATTTGATATAAACATTGAATAGGGATAAATACTTACATAGTATATTATTGTAGTTATATATTATATGATGTTTATAAAAAATGTTTTTTGTATGTTATTAAAGGGTTGAAAATTAGTTATACCCCAACTTTACTTTAAAAATCAAACTCTTCGTCCAACATTGAATAATAAACGTTTCCCATAGGTCATAACCCTTAAGGCCTCATTTGTTTTCATTAAGATTAAGACGTCTGAATCTGAATGCACATCTGAATGATTAAGATGTTTTCTCTAGATCTGAATACTGAATGATTAATACTGTTTGTTTTTCAACATTTGATGTGCATAAAATATTTTTTAAAACATAATAAATATACAATTTAAATAAAAAAGTAACAAAAATTAGAAAATAAATACAAATTTAATAAGATAAAAATATTATTTGACAAAAAAATGAAACATTTATGTTCGCTAGTAATGGTGGAGATGCTTTATGATAGTGGTGGGTGGGTAAGTTCGTGGTGGTGGGTGAGGTGGGGGTCGTAGGTGGGGGTAGGTAAGGGTGGGAGGGTTGTGGGGGTGGTGTGGCGGGTTTGGGGTTAGGGTGGGGTTGCGTAGTGGTGAGGGGATGGTTAGGGGTAAGGTATGTGGGTGGTAGGGGTAGGATGATGGTCGTGGATAGGTGGGTTTGGTAAGTAGGGGGTAGGGTTGGGGGTGAGTGGTGGGGGTGGGGTAGTGGAGAGTTGGGTGGGTGGCGGGAGTGGGGTTGGGTGAAGCAGTGGTAAAAATTATCCATACAAAATACCTCCTAATCATGTTCAGACTTTTTTCAAGATCTCAATGATTAAGATCTATTTAGATCAAATAAGTGGTTAGATCTTAATGTAAACAAATGCACTTAATAGCTTAAGATCTGAATCATTTAGATTCAGACCTCCATTAAGTGCAAACAAATGAGTCCTGAATTGACTTCTTAAAATGCTTAGTTTACCCTCTAGATTCACACACGAGATTTACCCCAAATTAATTAATGCAAAACATGAGTCCTTCATACACGTGTAATTGTCACTTAGCTACAAGTTAACTCTGTGTCCTCTCACCTCCACTCTTAACTATTAAAATTAGTTACTTTCTCCATTTCAATTTATGTAGCATTATTTGACGACACAAAGTATGAAAAAGAAATGTGAATTTTTGAAATTTATTATTTAAAACAAGCTTTAAATATTTGTATAAATATAAATCATCTCATTAAGGTAGCGTAAAATAAAGTTTAAAATTAATTTATTCTTAATATAAAAATCTGATATCGTTTTTTAGACAAACTAAAAAGAAAAGTGTGATTTATAAATTAAGATTAAGGAAATACTTGATTTTGTGTAAAAATACCAAGTGCTGTAAGTAGGGGTGTCAATGGTACGGTTTGGGCGGTTATTTTATAAATTTTATACCATACCAATTTTTCGGTTATTTCATTTTGTAGAACCAAAATTAGCCAAAATTAGACTTTCCGAAACCGTCCCATCATCTCGGTATCGGTACGGTTCGGTTAATTTTCGATTTAATTTTTTTAACAAAACAACATCATGTCATAGTCACCAATAAAAGTTAAAGACACAATATCATGCATACTTCTATAGGACTTTGGCAAAAATTCTAGACATTTTTACTTTTTAAAACGTGATGAATCAAAAAAACATGAAAGACAACAAGAATAAAGATTGATCTCGACAACAAGAATAAAGATTGATCCCACTATTTTACGGTAGTGTAAAACAATGTTAAGTAAAGACAAAAAATATAATTTATATCGCATGAGAGGGCAAAAATAAATTAAGATGGGACTCAAGATCAACTGAGACTACTAAGATTAAGTATCCAATAAGAGAGATTTAAAATCAAATGAGAGGAAAAATATCTACTACTTTGTAGCTTTCTATCCTAGATTGTTCAAATACCTTATAGCTTACAAGCCGGCTACTCTTTGGAGACGTTACAAGTAATTTAATTTCAATAGGAGTAGTATAATAGGTTTCAGAGTTAGAACTTTAAGTGTTAATTATTTCATCATCCCGAACTCAAGACAATTTTTTTTTATTAATTATATTTAAATCTAATATATAGAATATATTTTACACATAAATTTGTTCGGTACGGTACTTTTCCGGTTTATTTTTATAAAATTAAAAACCAACCGCTTATTATTGATCTGGTTTAATTTTTTATAAAACCGCATCGGCTTTATTAAAAGAATCTAAAAATGTTTTACGATGCGATACTGGTTTGAAAGTCGATTTTTTGAAAACCATTGACACCCTTACATGTAAGTACATTAACCAATTTGGACTCAATCGGGCTTGAATTCGAATTTTTGGCGCATGAATAACATTCAATCAGGTGGATGATTGATACTAACCGAAAGTTCCAAAACAAACCGAATAACAGCGGCGCAATCAACGCGGCAAAGTTTGCCAAAATATACCTAAAGAAAGGTATAGTTTGATTTTTAATTTTTGAATTTTCATAGCGCCATGTTTTTCTAACTGTTCACTCACGGCCCTCTTGTCTTTTTTGATAGGAGTGTTTATTTTGCTTTCATTTATAGTTTGTCGTTCTTGACATTGGAAATGCTTAGACCATCAATATCATCAATCGATATATTACATCCCCTCTTTTTTACAAATTTGAAATTCAAATCATGAAACAGTTTAAAGTTTATATGCATCCAAATAATGAAAATATTAAAACATTTACTCATGGATCATAGTACTACAATAGATTAGAAAGGAGTATACTGCATATGCCTATTAATTTAAAGTCTATTGTTATGTGATTATTTTGTTTCCACATTTATTGTTACTAAAGCATCAATTTAAAGTTTAGACATTATCCGAGATTAATTTTTAGCCACTCATATCAGAAACCTATTGATTTACATTAGGCCAACTAATTAGAAGCAGAGAAGGATCAAACTTGTCCCTCTATTATTCGTAAAGATTTAAATTTGTCCTCCGCTATTCCATCCGAATATAAAAGCCTTTAACGTTACCTAACGGTCCAAAAATACTCTTCAATAACGACCGTCAAACGTGAAAAATTATTTCTAAATCAACTACCTTTTTCCCTCATTTGTATCAAATTTACACTTTATTTAGAGGGCAATATAGTTGATTCATTTCGAATAATACAAACAATTTTCTATTAGCATAGACAAAATTGTTCCCTCGTAAAAATTACGAAAAAAAGCAAATGCTTCTCGATACACCACAATGAAAGCAATAATCATTGTGTTGCCCAACTAAAGTTTTGATTATTGACCTATATTACCCCCACACAATAATCACTTCCTCTCAATATTTAAGTTTGTTGAAAAGATATCTGTTATTGACAAGATCTCTGTTATTCTGTTTAATGCGTGCTAATAATATCTACTAATATTTGCTGGCAAATAGTACCACCTGTGACTAAGTATAGGACTTTTTACTCTTCTAGTTGTTTGGTTTATGGACAAATAAAAGATGTGTAATATGATATCTTTATGAAACAAACATTCCGATAAAACTCTAATATTTTCTTAAATCAACTAAAAACCACTAAAGAAATGGTTATCCAAAATTTCGAAAAATGGAGGAATGTTTTCAGAATTTTGTATTTGAACTTCATCAAGTGTTTGGACTTTGGAGTGATAACTTCATGAAGTGCCTACATTACGAAAAATTAATATTGGATCAATACTATATCGAATAATGCTATGAATTGTGCAATGATTTATTTCAAAAACCAATTTCACAAACTAAAAAGTAAGTTTTCACAAAAATTGTTATTTTGCCACTAACTTCGACTAATTTGCACGCATATAAACCAATTTCTTCGAATAATTATGTCAATCAAAACTTAAATTTTTTTGAACTTTTATTAAAATTTGAATCATGAGTAATATTGCAGGCTAGTTACAATCGGTGCTCATTGGTTGATAAAATCGAGGTCCATTTGTTGCTAAACTTTGTATGTTTCCGCGTATATGCTAGTGAATCGCAGCTAAAATTTAATTACTCCCTAAACTTATTAAGAAAACGTCAATTGGAATTCAACGCGGTAATAACTTAAATATTCAACGCGGTAATAACTTAAAGTCAATTTAAGGGCAGTCATTCTAGAACAGCTCTCTCTTTTTGACCATTTTCCTTTTTCTTTCTAAGAAGAAGCTTTGAAATTTAATCAACACCTTTCATTTTCACTTTCCCCGCCTTTGAATTGTAAACCATAAATCAAATAAATATGCTTCTTATTAAAACTATTAAAACAGAATATAACAAAAAATCAACTTGAAATTCTGGACCAGTTACAAAAGAAAAGACTTGTCACCTAGCCAATAATATTTCACCACGTGTACGTTCCAATTTCATGCGTAACGGACCACCGTAATAATAAAACAGTTCTCTACATAGTCCTCCTCAATTATTAACCCAAAAAAAAAAAAAAGATATTCATTTCTACAGTTATTTTCATAAAAAGGAGAGAGAAAGTTAGATAAAAAGAAATAAAAAGAGAAAAAAACACAATAACTCCCCACTAGTTTCGCCCCTTTTTCAGTGCTTTAACCCAAAAACTCTTCATTTCAACTTTTTATTTTTTGCCTTAACCTGCAATTGTCCAACTTCCTCTTCTTCTTCTACCTTCCAATTTTTCCTTACCATAAAACCAACGTAAACTTCTCTGTACCTTAAAAAAAACAAACTTTTTTTGTCCTAGTTTTAATTTTTTTCCTTATTTTCTCATGGAGTTGATTGAAGCAAGAGCATTGAAATCTAGTTTTCTTTCAGACATGGCCATGAAAACTAGCCAACAAGTTTTTCTTGATGATATATGGTGTGTAACAGGGATTAATAACGTACCAAGTGATGATTTTTCAGTTGATGACCTTTTGGATTTTTCTGATAAAGATTTCAAAGATGGCTCTTTACAAGAACTGCATGAAGATGATGAAAAAGACTCTTTTTCTAAGTCTTCTCAAAACAGAAATTCACAAGACTCCACCTTTTCCGGCATGGAAAGCTTTGGAGAACTCCCTATTCCGGTAAAATATATATCCTGTCAGTATATGACGTATATCATGTGGGTATCAAGTCAATATATGATATATACCATGCGGGTATCATAAAGGACTTAAGAGTATTTTCTATTAAATGAATAAATACTGTTCACTATGATATCCTATAAATATATGATATATACAAAATCGTGGAAAACAAAAATTTGCCCATTATTTTTTCGTTTTATATTGTGAAGTTTGGATTTTTATGAAAAACCATTTCAACAGGTTGATGAATTGGAGAATCTTGAATGGTTATCACAATTTGTGGACGATACTTCATCAGAATTCTCTTTGTTGTGTCCGGCCAGCAGTTTCAAGGACAAAACCGGCGGTTTTCAAGAATCCCGGTCTGAACCGGTGGTTAGACCGGCTGTTCAGAAAATGAGAGCTCCATGTTTTTCGTTACCTGTTCAGAGGAAACCAAGAACCAAACGGTCCAGACCGGCTGGAAGAACATGGTGTTCCCCATCACCAACAGTTTCAGAAAACTCTTCTTCACCAACCTCTTCATCATACGGTTCTTCACCTTTCCCTTCGGTTTTATTCATGAACCCGGTTCAAGATGGTGACTGGTTATGTAGTGTAGAAAAACCGTTGAAAAAGCCGAAAAAGAATTCATTAGCAGAGAACCCGGTTCAGCCCGGTTCAGGACGTAGGTGTACTCATTGCCAAGTTCAAAAAACACCACAGTGGAGAGCCGGTCCATTGGGTCCAAAAACATTGTGTAACGCATGTGGTGTTAGATACAAATCCGGTCGGCTTTTTCCGGAGTATAGACCGGCTTGTAGTCCAACATTTTCTCAAGAAGTTCACTCTAATAGTCACCGCAAAGTATTGGAGATGAGGCGAAAGAAGGAAACCGGTGAGGTTGTTGACTCCGGTTTAAGTTCTATGCTTTCAATTTGTTGAAATGCAAGAGAACCCGGTTCATTTGAAAAGCGGTTTAGTAGGTCTAGCTTGGTTGCGGTTCAAATGTGAAAATTTTGGTAAATTGTGGGTTGTAGGAGGCTAGGAGGGTAGGAATAGAAATGTAACGTATTTTAGGGAGGTTATTGTAATTTTGCTTTTAGGTATTTGCTACTTTATTCATTTTTAGCTTAATTTTTCCTTTTGCAGTGTAAAATCTAATTCATTTTCAGTTTAGTGGTCAATCTTATAGAAACCATTCATTTGTTTTCATTATTTTGTGTTTTAAGTAGCAGGTTGGAAAAATTCAAAACGGTTGAGCGGTTTCTGACAACCCTTGAAATCGAAATGCTCACATAATAAGGAATATTAAAATGAATATGAGCTCACATGCCAAATTAAGCACAACAACTGCAGCACAAATTAACAACAACTGCGGCACAAAGTACAATAATGTTACACTTTCAATTTGACACAGCCTTTTAAAGGATTAGGCAAAGTTAGGAGAAAATTATGCATCACAATATAATTTTTATATTGGGTGGGGCGGGGGCAATAGTGTTCGACTGACCATCATGTGACGACTCCACTGCTTTTATGGTGACCATGGAAATTAAAGTTTTGGTAGATGGAGCGTCTATGCATGTTACTGTACACTCCAATAACACTTTGGCATGCATGCTTTTCATCCGAAAGCGGATTTAAAATTTGAATTTTATGGATTATGAATTGTAGAACTGTGACCTCAAGTGCTATTAACTAGGTTTTAAATTCAATTTTTATATATTTTTAATGAATTTCTCAATACATATACAAGTTTGAATCAAAGTATTAGATTCTATCAACTCGTAATTTAAAGCTTATCCGCCCCTGGCATCATTTCTTTGACTGTCAGCTATATATATATTCCATGGCCAATTTTCTATTTTTAGGAGACTGGTTCATAACAATCAACATCTCTTGTTGATCTGTTGATTTATTGATCAAAGATATGTATGTAAAAATTAAAATGAAGTTATCACTATCTTAATTAATTACAATCAATTAATTACAAGAAAGGAGAAGAAAAACGGAGGGAACATTCAATGCTTTTGGTCAGTGTGGTAGCTTATCGTAACGTTAAGGCAAAGTGTGGGACGTGGTAAAAATGGGCCCATACCGTATTTACGTCATTAGGTGGGTTGGAGCCCACTAAGAGTGGTGTGTGGTATATATGCCCACTTTTCGTGGGTTTTGCTTTGAAATATCTCATCTCTATAATAATTGAGAATTTCACACTAACAGTAATGGCTTGTGACCACTTTTAATGGTTTCTGACTCACTTTATTCTTCTCTCCAATTAAAACGATTCAATGTTATTTTTTGGGTGACTATTTACTTGGACCCTCTCATGGGTTTTGGAAGGATGGGTCAAATGGGCCGGGTCAGATATAGATAAACACAGATGGCCCATCAGTAATGCGGCCCATATTCGGTAAAAACCTAATTTTCTCATTTCTCCAAATCAATTAATGCATGATGTGTCTGTCATACCCATATTTATCATTCAATCATAGTTAATTATATATAAATACTAAATTTTGTTTTTAATTGATAAGGTTAAATTTTTTGATTTGATGTAAACATCAATCGCAAACATTTAACACGTATTTGTGTGTGAGCGGCGTGGTTTGGGACCAGAGAGGAAGAAGCATGTAAAGAACTTAAGAAACCTCGTGTTTATAGGATCAATTAAAAAAAGACATGTATTGTGTATATAAATTTATATCATTAACCATATTGATATAGATTGTCATTGTTAATTTTTATTCTAAGATTAAATTATTTGGTTTGATATAAATATCGGGTGCAACTAAATATTTGTAGAAGAAGCATTGGTGGCATGTCATGTGGACATGTGAAACGGTGGAGTAGTTAGGAATCATTAAGGACGTGCTAACTGTAATGAAAGAACATGGGGTTCTTCTGCCCATAACTGTCTTTTTCCTACGCATTTTAATTTTTATCCAATCATTATTTTGGGTAAAAAATAAAACACTACACAGTGGATTGCTAGCTGTTATCTATGGTTTTGACGAATATGAGAAAGGTAATTCGATTTCTATGGTTATTGATTCTTTGGTTCTCGTACACAGAGAATTTGGTTCTTAAAGCTCTAGTCAAATAATGTCTAGTGTCAGTTTATTTTTGTTTCTTCCCTTTTTTAAACAAAATTATGTTGGCAACGAATCTATCGTATCTTTTGGCACATGTTTGAAATATTTTCATATAGGAAGCAAATAACGCAGATTAACTTAGAAGAATTACAAAGACCAAGAACCTCGAGTTGAAGACTTGATTTGAGAAAGTGAAGGAAACACAGTATATGTTATATCTCTAAAAAGGTGATTCGGAGAAAAGAGTGCTTTTAGCATCATAGAAGTTTGGCCAAACAAGCTATAAATTTTGAGGTTGTGTATCGTCCACTAAAAGGGTGGGAGATAATTCTCTCTGTCAGGGAGAAATATTTTTTTTTTACAATGGCCCTTCTCAAAAAAAAAAAAAAAAAAATCTCCTATTGAGATACATCATGTTCAAGAATTAAACTCATTTATACAAAGTTGTTAACCTTTCTGCCAATCCGAATATTACATCTACGGAAGCTCTCAAGATGAATGTCAACAACTATATTTCTTCCTATTCTGAGAGATACAGTCAGACCTATCTATAACAACATTTCACTATAACAACTTAATTTTCTTTGGAACCAACTTTTATATTATGTTATATTATATGTTCTCTATAACAACATTTTGCAATAGCAGCCAAGAAATATCCATACAACGACACCGTTATAGAGAGGTTCGACTTCTGGAAAATCTCTTTTAAGCATATAAGCGAAGCACAGCAAGGCCAACAGCTGAGATGGACACAAGGGTACCTATACAATATTTGATGACTTCATATTTTCCAGCTTCAAGTTGGGCCCTCATGGCATGGATTTCCTATTCACAGAACATAGTGAGTTTGATGAAGGTATTCTATGATACTTCACTCATTTTACTACTGTAAGCGAGACCTGACAATTCCAAGATTTACAATCAATAGGTTCAACTTCTCTATATATGTGCCAACTTTTTAACACGCTCACATGCATAATATATGTATACATGTACATATATAGATAGTCCGAGCTAGACGAAACTACGTCTAGTCTAGATCCGCCACTGAAAGAAAGAGAAAACACTTACTCGATCTAGCTTGTTAGTAAGGTTGGAGGTCTCTGTATTCTGCTTTGCAAGCTCATCGCGAATGCATCTGCAACCAGTTGCAGCTTAGAGTGAGCAACAACAAATCATTATCGATTTATTATTGCGTTGAAAAATGTTTAAATGCCTCATTATTAGCTAGAACTCTGAAAGTCTTACCCTCTTTCGAGATTTAAATCCAAACGTTGTCCAGCAGTAAGCTTATCAATTTCATACCTATATCAGCAAATAAGTGGTTCACAAAGCATGCAAATAAAGGTAATATAAAATTTCCCACAATTCAGATGTACCTCAATTCACTACGCACTTTCTCAATGTCATTCCGAAACTTTTCAGTTTCATGTTGCAGTAGAGAAAAATGATTTTCCTGCAATCAGAGAACTTCAGGTATCAAACTCAAAATCGGTTCTTGCAATTCTAGAAACATCAACACACAAGACATTCAAGGGCATTACAGTAAGCAATAATCATCGTTCCAACAAATAGAGTTCAAACTTTAAAGTTCCACATCGCTTTCATCACGTTTATGCATATGGTCAGAAGCTAAGATATCACTAACTAGTTATAGAGATTGACTGAACAATTCAGTCATATGAACAAGGCTGAACTTTCATTTCAAGTCACCAGACTTTCGATATATACCATTAGTAAGATAACATTACTTTAGAATTGCTCTGTGGTAGAAGATTTAGTAAACAGCCTGAATTGCATAAGTGGATTGCTCCTTGAAGCAGATTCTTCCAGTTAAACAGAAACTGTTGCTGTAGCCTGTTGATAAAGATTTATGCACACTGATGCTATAAGTTTAACTCCAATCCTTAAAGATCACAATGTCACATAGTCCGTCATTCTTCCTATTGGCAAGTTTAACTAGATTTTTTTGGTTCTTTCTTTGATCCATCCATAACACTGTGGATGTGACGAGCCTTGATTTAAGGATACACAATCTGAGCCAATCAACAGATTCCGAGAGAATCACTTTTCTGAACTTGGATATATATTAAAGCCTATCTGAGGAATCACTGAATAAGTGATATACTGGCGTGCTGTTTGGTTATATTCAGTGTTCACATACTTCTGTACTTTTGAATCAAAGAACATTAATGAATTCACGTTGACCAAAATCGAAATCTTGAAGAATAGGGATAAGCTTTTCCGAGCAAAGTGAGGAAAGTGTAACTGAAGCTACAGTGACAGTCTTTTGAACATATAGTTTAAAATCTAAATTCATCCAGAAAATGTCAGACGCAGACTTGAAATAATGGGTATCAAACTACAATCTTCAACCAATGGATGGAAAAACATTAGGAACTATTAGGAGCCATCTACAAGAATTTTGAGAAAATATTTGTAGGATTGTGCTTAGCCCTCTAAAATTGAGTTCAGTGAACTTCTAGCAAAAACACTTTATGACCAGATTTTGATCAATATGGCCAGTAAACTAACCAAGTAAAGGACTAAGATGATGAGTGGTCCAAGATAATTGTATTTTGAATTTATATTGCAATCATGTCAAACCATAAACTCAGAATAAGAATCCCTCTTCTGCTGCAACTAAAAGAACATTGCAAAAAACGTGTACTGTAAGTCTAGATAGTTCACTCGGCTTAAGAAAAATATCACCATAAATGTTCAGGTTAATAAGCAGCTATCTTTATTTGGGACACAGAAAGCCAAAAACCTTCACAAACAATTGTTGTTCAACAGCTGATTAGGAACAGAAGATACATGAACCACCAAGTACTTGCATAGATTCAGAGTTCCAACAATGTCAAATTGATGTGGTAAATGGGACTAACCCCCAAACAGCCTGCCTCTCGATCTTAAGAAGTATGTCCAGAGCCCTCTATGCAGATCTAAGTCAAAACCATACGATATAATCTCCAATTATAGCCTAATGAGAGGGGTAGAGGAGAGAACCATTTAAAACTGCCACATTATGACCACTGAAATAGAGAGCTTCTTCTCCACTCATTTATGACATGCTTATTGCGTGTTTCGCCATATAATATTTAACTGGTTTGATTTTTCTAACAGTTCACAATAAGTCATGATTCTCCAGCTTTAAGTTAATCTACCTAACTGTTAACACCAATCTAACATCAACTTAATTAAAATGTTGAGAAGTATATGCAGGATTGCATCTTCTTGCTAACTCAACAATAATTTTTTTGGCTCCGAGCTGGAGATTTATACAGATTTAGCTACAACTATTGAATTTCACAAAACCGCATTCAAAATCATATATCTCCCCATATTACAATTCAGAACCAGAGAAGACAAAGCTAGACTACTGTTCCAAATAGGTAAATAAAGAACCGACGGGTGTAAATTTGAAATATCGTGAGTTATTATTCTACAAACAGAAAAAGTAGATCTCTATACATCACATGATGAAACCTTCTGAAAAACTAAGTAGAATATATTTACCTGAGAACTTTGTACTTGCGATTTGAACTTGGAAAGATTGGCTTCTTGAACCAAGTCAGACTACAGATACAAACACCCAAAAGAACATTTTTATATTGGTACAACAATGGCACATTGTTATACAACCAAAAAAAAAAACAAGAAAAATATTCTATCTGTGAATTTCTTACTTTCTGCATTTCAGCTAGCGAAACAAAAGAATTTGCAATATTTTCCAAACTGTCGTTTAAAACCTCAGTGATAGCAGATGTTATTGCCTCTGCCTGCTTTGAAGGTACACCTTGTGCTTCCAATCTACGAACCTGTCAACACACCAACTTCCTAATTATAACAACAATAACATAAACTGCGCATCATTCCCAAACAAGTTAAGGTCGTCTATACAAATCCTCACTAACAATGTCCTCCGTTTAAGCTCATCTTAGACCAATATTATACAAAACAAAAATAATGGCAAGGTAAAAAATGAACACTGCAATAAAATAAAAAGAAATTGAACAATGGAGAAAAAAATGATAAAAATACCAGAGCTAATGTATCAACGAGAAATGCACGTTTGTTATTAGGTTTAACAAACTGCGAAATCTGCCTATAATCAAACTTGTTATGAGCAGAACTGTAATACTTAACATTATAACCATCGGTATTTACAAGCAAGGAAGTTGCAGGAACATTAATGGCTACATTGTTAATCCCTCGCAATTTAGACAAACTAATACCGTAATTAACACCTAATGGAATCACTCGCTTAATAGCAGCCATTATATTTCGTTCAAAATTTTGCTCGCATTACTTAATCACAAGGTTTCAATCCTAACAGAAACCTGGATTTTGCGAGCAAAAACAAAAAGAAAAGTTTTGGTTCTTTCAGATACGTTTTTATTTATCTTAATCTTTTCCACAGCATAAGAAATAAGAGAGAGAGAGATATGGATAGATTAATTAAGAGGAGTTTTTGAATTATATTGAAGGGTGTGGACTGATGAGGGAAAGCGAGATTCAAGCTAAGAATGGTGAGTGACTTGTGTTGGTTAATTTACAAGTTGGTTATTGATTGTTTATGGCGGAAGAAATAAATTTCAACATCTTTTGAATCCTACGGTTGCTTTATTTCTACTTGTATTCTTTCCGTTTCTTTTTTCGTGTGATTTTATTTTCTTTCTGACATTTGGAGTCCCAATGTTGAATTATTGCAAGGCAAGGATATATACATTATTTTTATTTTATATAGTGCCTTAAAAGGCAGGGAGTAAGACCAAGCGTTTTACTTAGGACCCCTTTGGCTATGAAACAATTTCACTTTTTTTTGTAATTTTTTTCCACTTATTTTGAAAATTAAATCAGCATTTCGTTAAATAACCAAATATTCTTTACCAAAACTATAACCAAACACAACTCTAACTTCAAAACTCCAAATAAAATGAAAAACATTTGATTTTCATGGCGAAACACCTACTTAATGTGAGAGGCGTAAGTTTCACAGATCTTTAAATTTGCAAATTAGTAAAATATTAATAATACAAAAAATTTAAAAATACATTAAATATTTAAGGAGATTAAAAAAGATCATAGAAACTCATACCAAAAAAAAAAGTATTAACAATGCAATAAAATTAAACTTATTACTATTAGATACAAGTCAACCACAATATCTTAACTTTCAAATAATTAATTACAATTTTTTTGCAAATATTATTAAACTACACATTTTACCTCCCTAAAAGTAAATAATCAATAAAATTTAGTATTATAATTCAAAATATTAATCCTTCATGAATAAATATAAAATTGTTTTCAAACAACAAATAATAAAAGTCCAAGAATTTAAATAACAAAAATGCCATTAACAAATTTAAATTCTAAAACATGAATTAGCTAATGTCATCTTTCATTCGCTATCTTAATTAAATTAATACACATATAAATTACATTTCACATATAGATTTTTATATATTTAAAATTCTCAATAAATTAAACACTAATAAAATTTCCGGCCAAAATTGCACATTTTGGAAAGAATTCCTACTTCACAATCCTATATATAAAAAAAAGCCCAATTAGGAAAAGCCAATTTTTTCCCCAAATTGACCCGGCGCCAAATTTCAAAAGCCGCCAAATTCCCAAAAGAAAAGTAGTGAAAAGAAGCGAAGAGTGTTGCCTGAAATACTCTTGCAATCGGTGAGTTCTTTTTTATTTCCTTTATTTGTATTCATTCATGTTGTGCTGCATAATTGTTTTTTCCCGTGTTATTCCTATCTAGTACTTCAATAGTTCATGTCCATTGTTAGGCAGCTTTTGATTTTTCCTTTTTTTTTTCGCTTAATTAACATATACTGTACTATTATAGATACTGCATGATAAGTTATGTTATCAATTCTCGCTGAGGACTTCTGGATGTACATGTAAAATAGATCAGGACCTCAATATGAAGGGTTAATTCAAAAGATAATAAGTTAAAGTTCCAAGAGCTGTTATCAAAATGCTTGAATTAAGTTTGGTTTGATATGAGCTTAAATGAAGAAGTGAGAATTTCATATAGCGGACACTAACTTGTTTGGGAGTAACGCGTAGTTGTTGTTGTGTCATCATCGATATTGGCCTGAGGCGTAGTTGTTGTTATTCTTGTGTTATCATCGATATAAAGTGGCCCTTGATTCAGATTATAAAGGGGAGGGTTTGAAGGTAAGGGTTTCCTTCCATTTTTTTTTTTTTGATTTTTAGGAATGGGCTATGGCAAGATTTTCGTATGATAGTTACAATATAAAACAGGTGAAAGGTGAAAAAGCTGAGAGGATATCAAAGAAACGGAGAAATAGAAGCATGCAATCAAAGATTAACAGTTTCTTTAAGCCTTCTTCTTCATCTCCTACGCCCAAGAGTGAAGATCCATCTCAATGTTGCAGCGTTGAGTTCGATTATGGGAGGGTACAGCCAGAAATTGTGGTCACATACCAGCGAAGACCTCAAAATTCAATTGGGTATGATGTTTGTTACCTCTTTTCTCTAACGAGAAAAGTGTTTGGTATTGTCTATTACTATGTAGTTTTTCTACTTTTGCTACACTTTTACAGATTAGCCTTTCCTCGAATTGCTTGTTTTGTTCAAATTTATTTTTCACCTAGATGGTCAACCAAAATTTATTTTTTTTGGTCTCTAGGAGAGGTTAATTGAATATCATGTCTCACAAATTCACAATTATGGTGCATACGAATCATTTGCCTGATTAAATAGCAGTACCTCTTCAATGAACATTTCCTCAATCAAATTACCTATTAAACTAAAATCTTGAAAGTAGCCTGGCTCCACTTGGACTCTTAAACATATTCTGATGTAGGGGTTTCTTTTAGGTTTTGAGTTGCATTTGTATCAGCCTTGACCTGGACACCATGTTCTTATTTTAATTTGAGGTAGTAATAAATCTTGTGTTCCTTCATCAACATGCTTATAAACAGGCTAAAAGCAGAAGAACAAAGAAAGAATTTACTGTAATGAATGGAAAAAAGATTTTGAGTACTGGAAAAGGAAATCTCTTTCAATAGCGAGTGCTCTGAAACAAAATGTCATGGTTGGACTTTTATGCACCATGGCAAAGCAAGCACAATAAAGACACCAAAAAGGAAGGAACTTAACAAGGAGAAATAAGAGAAAGCATTGGATTTGAATTTGCTCCTTTTTCATCAGCCATCAGGGAAGACTACTAGGGTGGTACAACTGGCTGTTCTTGTTGAGTTTGTTCAGTAGATAGAAGACCAGGATGGCTATTTTAGAGAATCATAGTCACTAAAGGCAGATTATGGGAAATGATTTAACAGCAGTTTCTTAAAATCACACCGTTAAACAATTTTAACGCCTTTGAATATAAAAGCTTGATCGTTACACAAGATTTCTTAAATCATTTTCTTAATTTTTTGAAACAAATAGGTTTTATGCTAAATTGGGCTAGCATGTGTTTGAAAAGACATAATATATCAGAGTTGTTACTGCCTAACATTGATGACCATTTTTATTTCCTCTTCAAGTTCTTTGCTTATAGTAAGCTGATTTTGCAGTGAAACGAATGGTGCATCAACTGGTGAAACATCCATGGAAATAGACTTGGAGAATGTTGTGCCAAACCTGGAGGTGGCAAAGTCAGGGAAAGTTCTTAATAAGAAGAGAAAGTACGCCCAATTCTATTTGGAACTGGGTCAGTCTGATTTTTTATTACATGCTTGTACTGTCTGTGGCTTCAAGTATGCTAAAGGTGATGAAGGGGATGAAAAGTTTCACAAGACGTTTCACAAGAATTATACGCATGGTATTCCATTTAAGGTAATTCAGCAACTGAATCTAGTATTTCAAAATTTTCCGTTGTGCTTGATGAAATACAGTTATTAAAAGGTTAGAGTTCTATCTTATCGAGCTTTGATAAAATGTCCAGGGTTGGCGGTATGAAAAAATTCTTCGAATTCCTTCACTGGAAATTGGACGAATTATCCTGGTGCTGGACGATGACCCTCCTCCTCAGAGAAACAAGGTTTACATATATGATTTGGTTATACATGAAAAAACATATTTTGATTTCCACAATTGATATTTCTCTAGTCAAATCATGTTAAACATTGTTCATAGAATTAGAGAGAGTGTGATATTGACAGGTACAGGAAGTTGTGAAGATGATGGAGATGGAACTTGGAGATGGGTGGATATATCATCAGCTATGCAAGGTTTCTTTCTGTTGCTAAGAAATTTATAGTCATCGAAAGCAAACTTCATTGTTGAAAGTTTTCCATTAATCAGTATCGAATTTCAACTGTCCAGCTTCCAACTCTCTGCTACGTTCTATTTTATTAACTTGAGTTTTAAGTTGCTTGATTTCAATGAGGCTTCTTAATCATCCTATACCATTGAATGGTTGTTCTCAAAATTGATGAATAATTTTTGTGAGGATTTCTCCCTTTGTGTGGTGGTTATGGGACAGGCTGAGATTGACTAGCTTTGTGAATGAAGCTCTGAAATATTTGTCTTGTTAACAGGTGTATCTGTTTATATCTTCTCAAAGAATATCTGGATGTCTGGTAGCAGAGCCCATAAAGAAGGCGTATAAGATTCTCTCAAGACCAGAAGACAGCAGGTGTGATGTTTCACCTGAGAAGGAAGCAAGACGGACTTCAACCACACTCCAATTTGGGGGAGTGAGTTTCCAGAGGGAAATGGTTAGAAGAAATCAATCAACCAAAAGCCGTGAAGAGCCCGATGAAAGTGTCAGTGGAGTAGTCTTGTGTGAGAAGGAAGCTGTATGTGCGTTATGTGGCATTAGAGCTATTTGGGTTACTCCCTCCAACAGAAGAAAACATATAGCCAGCTATTTGCTGGATGCTGCTAGGTAACACCATTTACTTATGGTTCCTTGAAGTTTTTCATTGAAAATATGTTGCATGGTTAATGAAAATAAAATCTCCTGACAAAATTCAAACTGTTGGGGTTCAAACTTGTAATTGCTCCTTAGTTTCCATTGGAAACGAAAAATTTCATGTCTGAGAAACGAGATCACTGGGAAAGGGAAAAAGGCGACTATCACTCGATCCAACAAACCTAGTTCTCATATGTTGAGTAGTCTGATGCTCTGACTTGACTAGTGTCTTTGTGAACTTGTAGCTGAATTCTTCTTTACTTTCACATAATTTATGAAAGGGGTCCTGGTATGCAAGTATTCGCAAAGTCAGAATGGTGTACTCCATCTATGTAGTATGAGAAGATCCTGCCACAGTGTACTCCATATATATTGCTCCACACTGTAAAGACTACACAGTTTTTAAGTCTACTTTATATATATACACAAATATGTTACCTTCTCAAAAAAAAAGGGTAGTAACTATTCTCTTTAAATTAAACTCCGTTTTCACTATTTGCAGTCTGGAATGTTAAAGGTCAACATATTTTTTCATTGCCTATGATTTCCGTTTAGTCTGAACTTGTTTCTCGTTCTTCAATTCAGGGAAAGTTTTTGCAAGGATTTAGTTCTTAAACGCTCAGAGTTAGCCTATTCTCAGCCAACCTCAGTTGGAAGGGCCCTCATCTCCAATTACACAAGCAGTCACTCATTCTTGGTTTATACACCTTCTGATGTGTAGTAAGGATTTAAGAAATAGCATGTTAATTTTTTTCAGCCAAGTATATTACAGTTAGTCTAGTAATTTACTGGATAATCCATCTATGTTCATGCGCGCAAAGCTATTAATTTATTTGTATTAACTGGAGCAAACAAAGCTATTCTTACCCAGTATAATACAGGGTTAACATAAGAATCTTGCCAAGCTCTGTTACATGTGTTACGCTGAATCTATTATGTTACTCCCTTCGTCCCAATTTAGGTGGCACTGTTTGACTTGGCACAAAGTTTAAGAAAGAAAGGAAGACTTTTGTAATTTGTGGTCTAAAACAAACCTTAAGACATTTGTGCGGCTAGAAATCATTCATTAAGGGTAAAAAGAGATTTTTAAAGTTAAGTTATTTGTAATTATAGAAATGTGACATTCTTTTTTGGGACGGAATAAAAGGAAAGTGTGCACATAAATTGGGACAGAGGGAGTAATAATCTTCTTGCTTGCAAGAAAACATCAGATTTCTTGCAGATGATTGTATATCCTTAACTGGACGATTACATGGCTCCATGCAAGAATCAGTTTTCTCTAAATTAAATGCATCTTTGATATCAATGACTAGGAGCATAACACCCTTAATTGTATTCTGAAAATATGATTGATTATTCCTTGTTTGACCTCTAAGGCAATTGCCTCCCATAGGCAGTTCACTGTTCATATAGCACAAAATCATTCTCTTTAAACATGTTTATATCTTAGAAATTTGCTGTTGCTGTATTCGACCAGTTGAAATTCTCATTGCTTTAGTCCTATTAAGGTTCTTTTATCTCCTGTTTGTCTAAGCGATAGAATTACTTGGTACATGTGATAATAGTGACTGTAGCATGTATCCAGTGAAATAGTCAAGCTGAAAGTGAAGGCTTAGGTCCAGTGTTGTTGAAGAGTGGGTTACTGGACCTTGGGTCATCGGTAGTGGAGGATAACAGGACATTGTAGGTTGAGACTGCTAGCAGGTAGCTGTGGCCAAGATGATCTGTCACACCTTGGGTGGGGTGGGTTGGGGAGGGGGAGTGGAGGACACCAAGAATATGAATGCTCCTCTGGAAGGTTTGTAGACCATTCCCCAGGGGATACTAACAGATGAATGTGGCATATTCTGATGATATCTTGTTCCGCTTATTATGAAGTGAGGTTGACATTTGAACTATCTTGAATTTTGGAGTTATAATTTTGATTCCTTTTGCTTAAAACGTTTGGTTTTTGGTTTTGAGATATTGTTTAAAATGGTGATTTTCAGTTAGACATTTATGTGGTGATTCTGCTGGTTGATGAACAGATGGGGTTCCTTTATACAGGCTTTTCTTGGTATATGTGATATTAGTGTTCATGTCTGGCAGAGTTGAATGTTGGATTTTGGTATTTTAGACTTTCAATATTGGATCTGGATCACATTGATTCTTGAATGCAATGATGGTCCGGCTTGCTATTGGGATTTTAATTTGGTTACTCACCTGAAGTGCATCCTAGTTCTTGCTACTAGTTGTTACTGACTGTTATTTGTTCCTCTACTTGTAGAGAGTATTGAAAGGCTTCAGATAACTTCACATTGGGCTGTGTTCTAGTAGTCGAATGAATTTACCATTATACTTTGAGTTAATTATATACTACTATTAATGAAAAAGAACGTTGACACTATTAGGTAATTGTCCATAATAAGTGGAACTTGTTACCTTGAAAATGAAACAGGTAACTTTAAATTGCAACGAAAGGAGGGTGGTGAGTTAGAATCCTTTAAAGCATGGGTCCGGTTTATGACCTTGTTGCAGACCTTAGGTTTTGCGGGGTCAATTGTCTCTCAACCCGGCACGAAGAAATCTCTTTGTTGGGCAAATGGGAATCTAGATCTAGCAATGGAGCAATTTCATTCTAATGTAGTACCCTCGATTTTGCATTAACTAAACCTAGTTATGTTCAACCCCTTAATCATTTTTTGTGTGGAGTGAATCTGACGGCAAAGCCTTTATTCCTCGTAAAAGAAATAATTTTTCCACCCTCCAAGTATTCATAAATGGTATGTATAAATTGAATCAAGAACTTGTATTTTGGTACGGGAAAGAAAGATTGAATCATGAACCCAGAATTTTTCCGTCTTACGAAATTTGGAGTAATGGGATGCTATGATATTATCGAAACAATTTGGTACCCCTTGGGGCCAGAGCACTATCAATTCCGAACGGCAAAATACAGCACTTCCCCTCCATTTACCAGAAGAAGGTATTTTCTTTTTCTTTCTACTAATAATTACTCCTTCCATTCCAAAATAAATGTCTCTTTTAGGCTACGACACCCCTTAAGAAATCGTCACTCTCTAAAATTAGGAGTGTTCTTACCAATTTACCCCTAATTAATGCTTAGAAAAAGAAAATTTATTTACTGATTCTTGATAATAAATAAAGATAAGTTTGGAAGAATAAAATTAATTTCTTCTTGAAATCCAAAAGTGACACTTATTTTGAAACAAAATAAAAAGCCTAAAACAACACTTATTTTGGAATGGAGGGAGTATCAGAATAACTCTCTTGCATATATTTCGGGTAAATGCTGTCATATATTAAAGATAGATCTACAAAGAGATGAAAATATTGATGCAGTGACCATATTTTGGTACAAAATTCATTAATGAGAAAACATGTAACATAAATGTCTTCAGTTAGTAGCTCAACCTTATTTGATGCCTTGAGCTTGGTATTTGATGCCTTGTGTCTTGCCCAAATTCAGGACATAAGTGTTACAACTTACAAGCATAATTAGCTAACTATGAAAATCCAATTGGAAGCTTGGGCACTTGGATAGCTAGAAATTAGAGTTTCACACACAAGTGTGGTACTGTGGTGTCTAAAGCTTTCAATTGAATAGAGGAAGAAAACAAAAAATGAGTTAAGAGTTTTCCATTGGGGCATACAAGTGTACATAAGGAAAAATTAATAAATATTGGGACAAGAATTAAGCAAGTGTTCCCACAAAATAAATTATGGTGCAAATTAAAATTCTTGTCTAGTTTTTTAGATAGCGAATTGCCCTTCTTTTGGGGTGGTCTTTAAATTTCTTGGCCATATTTGAAATGTTTAAATTTCTTGAATTTAACATGGGTTAGGGTTCGAACTACCTTTGATCGAAATTTTAAAAAAAAATTCGCAACGGCGGTTAAATTTCGCTATCATGAAAAGCGAGCATACACTTGTTAAGGAATTACATTTTATGGGACCGGCATACTCGTACCTTATGGGCGGACTTGGCATAAGTATGCGGTCCGTAATAACTTTGATAATTCCTTCACTTGAGATTATGCGGTGGGGGCATACTTTTAATGGGCAAACTTTTATGCGGACTGGCATAACTTTTGTGAAGGAATTATCAAAGTTATCTTGGGACCCCGTATCTTATCAAGTCTGCCCATGGTAAGGCATAAGTATCGGGTCGAATTAGGCATAAACAATTAAGCCTTCAGCGAGATTATCTGGGTGGGGCATACTTTTAATGGGCAAACTTTTATTTTGGGACGCATAACTTTGTGAAGGAATTATCAAAGTTATCTGGGGACCGCATACTTATGCAAGTCGCCTGAGGCATAAGTATCTGCCGGGCCCGCATAACTTTGTGTAATTCCTTAACAAAAGTATGCCGGGGTCCGGCATAAGCGAAATTTAAACTTGCCTTGCGAATTTTTTTTAAAATTTTGATCGCACGTGGGTTCGAACACAACCCATGGGTGTTAGGCGAAGCAAATTTTAAAGATTTCAAATATGAAATGAAAATTTAAAAAACCCAAACGAAGGGCACTCCGCGCAAAAAAATGAACGAAGGGCACTCCGCGCAAAAAAATGTTTTAGATACGTAATAGTTTATGGGCCAATTATAGCAATACAAAATTTGATTAATGGGTGAGTCCTTTTTGTAGATATCGTTTTTGGTATGTCGAGTTGGCTAAGAACAGCATCCTTAATTTCTCCTTTTATTTAATGAATGTCATAAAGAATAAGAGGTGCTATGCCTCCATTTGTATTAAATGTTAATGTGTCCTATTTCCGCACTATTTAGTTCCCTGCTTTCTCTAACCCTGCACAAAATAACAATCCTTTTCTCCCATCAACTCAAACAAAAATCCAAAAAAGAAAAAAGAAAAACAAAAGAACTATTCGATCATAATGATTGTAGATTGTTTGGGTTTGTGTGGTTACAAGTTCTTTGTTTTTTCCTTCTTCAAGTATTTAGAGTCTATCATTCACGGATCCGATCAATTTAAATTTGTTTGATTAAGGTTAGAGTACTATGAAGGTTTTAGCACTCTCTACATTTTTCCTTTACTAATAGGGGTTATATTGTTTCTATGTCGTCACATTTTCCGATTATCTTTTAATGTTTTAATTTAAAGCCATAACATGTAGTAGTTCAGTGGATAAAATGATTGTGATCCAACTCACTCAAGAATAGTTCGGCAGTGGTCTGCCGACAAGCTTGATCTTGAACACTGTACATTGGCATCTTGAAACACCACCACAAATGTTATTGTGCGTCCGTTGCGTTAGATAAGACACCATCCAATTGTGCGAACAACCAACCGGTGTGCCAGCTTATAGTTAATCCTCAATTAAGCCAATCACTTGATGTCTAGCAATTCGAACCTGATACATCTAATTAAAAAAAAAAAAAAAAATTACTATTCCGCTACACACCTAGGTTGGTGAGTGGTCAATAACCTACACAGTATAGACTAGAAAGTACTTATGGCGTCCCTTTTAGAATGCCTTTAATATGGGGTAAGAATATAAATAAATCGAAAAAAATTCTGTTACGTTTCCAAAATAATTTGATGTTGAGAGTCAAATAGCTCATTGCACTATTCATCAAATTCAATACGTTTAACTACCCACTCGCTGTTAGTCCAAGATTGGAAAAATTAAATAAATACACAAACACACACACATCTAAACAACCAAGAAATATTTTTTGAAAAAAGAAAAAAAACTGTAACCACTTTATCGCTTTCTCAGGCATATTTATTTCTTTAGGATGACGCTATTCTAAAGATAGTGAAGTATAAATGAAGCCTGGTGATAAATAAAAATTGTTTTAATAAAAAAAGTAAACATGAAGCCTGGCTTTCTCTTCTCCTTTAAACTGTCCACTCTCTAGTTTGAGTGTAACCGACGGACGACGGTTCCTCAACAGAAAGTAAACTACTTTTTTAACTTCCGTAGTGTTATGCACATCTATTTAGACCGACAAAACATGGGCGTTTGGATAATATGTCGGTGAAATTTAAAAAATATATATTTGAAGTTGAAAAATAATATGTAATATTTAAAATGAATTTCTTTCGGAGATAACTTTGAACTTTTGTGAGTTAAAATGGTTATTTTTTTCGATTCAGAAGTGTCTAAGTTTGACCGGATACAAAATTTAAGGGGGGAAAAAAATGAGACTCTTAAAGTTGAATCTTGTGGAATTAAATAAGGATAGCGGGTCAAATTTGTCCCTAAACTATGTAAAATGGAATTATTTTGCCCTTCGATAATAGTTGAGGTTAAATATCTCTTTGCCATTACTAAAATAGGTTAAACTTCACTTTATTTTCAAACGACGAAAGTTTAGTACTCGGTGACGTCATACAAATTTGAACCTTTCGCATAGTTTAGCGCAAACTTGATCATTCTCCCTAATTATGAGTTTTAAATTTTTTCTATTAAAAATTGTAAACATGAAGCCTGGCTTTCGCTTCTCCTTTAACTGTCCAGTCTCTAGTTGGAGTGTAACCAACGTTTCTCCACAGAAAGTAAACATGTAAACGTGCTATTTTTTAACTTCCCACTTTTATGCACATTTAGACCAACAGAATAGTCGTATAAGAGCCCGTTTGGCTTAGTTTAAAAAATGTGGCTTATAAGCTGGTTTGACAAAAAAATAACTTATAAGCCAAAAAAAATAAGTTGGCCTACCCCAACTTATTTTATTTTTTTCTTATTCTAAGCACTTTTTTAGCTTATAAGCTGGTTTGCCAAACACCAAAAAAATCAAAAAACGGCTTATATCGGTTTGACCACTTATAAGCCAATCCAAACGGGCTCTAAATGTTAATGTGACGTTTGTAATAGAGGGCAGGTCGTGAAAAACTCTGACATAATTTTTAAGCTAACAAGTTTTTGAAGAAGCATAGGTTGGTGAAGGGGTGTCAATGGTATGGTTCGGGCGGTTATTTTATAAAATTTATACCATATCGATTTTTTGGTTATTTTATTTAGTATAACCAAAATAAGACTTTTCGAAACCGTCCCATCATCTTGATTTTTCTTCGATGCCGGTACGGTTCGATTAATATTTGGTATTTTTTTAAAACAAAAATTTCATGTAAAAATCACTAGTAAAAGTTAGAACACGATATGCATACTCCGATTGGACTTTGACAAAAACTCTCTAGACATTTTTACTGTTTAATAGGTGATGAATCAAGAATGTTTAAAAGGTGATTAATCAAGAAAACGTGAAAGAGGACAAGAAAGAGATTGATCTCCCTATTTTACGATAGTGTAATGAAAACAATGTAGTGTAATTAAAACAATATTAAGCAATGACAAAAGATAAAATTTAAATCACACAAGTGGAAAGAAATCAATCAAGATGAGACCCAAGAACTGAGTCTACTAAGATTAAGTATCCAATAAGAGAAATATAATTTAAATCAAAAGAGAGGAAAGATATCTAATATCTTGTAGTTTGCTATCCAAAATTGTTCGAATCCCTTGTAGCTTGCATGTTACTAATCGAGATCCTAAAACTAATTTAGTTTTAATGTATAAAAGTAGTATAATAGGTTTTAGTGTTAGAACCTTGGGTGTTAATTATGTTGCCAACTCATAGTTGTTTCCATCACCCTAAGCCCAAGGCAAAAATTTTAATATATTATTATTTTTAAAATTAATATATAAATATATTCAGTACGGTTCGGTATTTTTTCGGTTTATTCTTGCAAAAATAAAAACCAACCTAATTATTCAGTACGGTTATAAATTTATGTAATAACCGTCGGTTTTCTTACAAAAAACCTAAATATCGATTTGGTACGGTTCGATTCGGTCGGTTAAGTCATTTTTTTAAAAACCATTAACACCCCCGTGGGTCATAGAAAAGAACTAACATGTTTTCATGCCAACAAGTTTTTGAAGAAGCGTGTATATAAGAAAATTCAGAATTTGAAATTTATGAATTTCTACTGTAATCTCAAATTAATTTACAATGTAACGGATTCACAAAATATTTAATACATATACATGGTATAACAAAAGTTCATGGAACTTGTTTGGTTGTGTGGATCTGCCCCTGGATGCACATGTAATATTTAGGCGAATTTCACATTGAAATAAGAGGTAAATGTAAAGTGTTTTATAAATTATAGTACCTGTTCACATGATATATGCACACTTGAGCTAGAATATTGCATACTCCAAAAAACAAATTCGTGAGTCCTATTCGATCAAAGTGAATTATATGTGTTGTTGGAATGAATAATATAATAACATATAACTAAATTGCGTCTCGATCTCAAATTTATTATATCTACTTATTTCGTTATGTCGAATAACAAAAAAATTATATTGAATCGATTATTTTGATGTTACTGTCAATCTAACCCAACTCGAATTTTTTATTTGAAATTGGATTTGCTACACTTGCGGAACTCACATAGATTATTATTTCATTTGTTTCAATTTATGTGATTTTTTTTTTTAGTCTTTTAATATGTAAATTGTTTCTAACTTTTGAAAAGATTGGTTAATTTTTTCTCAATCCTTTACCTTTAATGAGAAACTTATATACCCATACAAATTAACATTAAAGAAACGAACAACTATAATAATCGCATCATTCAAAATTATAAGTTAGACGTCTATACCCCAAAATAAAATACTCAAAATAATGCATATTATCCTAAAGTAGATAGATATATAAGTTCAAAACAAGTACATCGAGTTAGAGCTATGGGGTATGAAGTCGCTTTGTTAGGGAGCACTTTACTCTTTAATATAAGACTTTTCGGTACTAATTAGAACTTAATCAGACCTTAATAAGGTTAATTCGGACGTTGAATGAAAATTAAAAAATACTAATACAATTGCACCAACTAATATAATAATCCTCATAGGTAAGGTGAAGTAATCGCTCTTTTTTTTCTTCTTAGAGTAGTGAAAAGTAATCTCTCTGTATAGGGTGGAAATCATTTTCACCCTCCAATTTTGCTTTAAAAATCAAACCTCTCCTTTAACTTTGAACAATAGACATTCTCCCCCTTTTATCCTATGCAATGACTATTTCACTCTTGTTTTTTTCAATCCCCAATTTATGTTACATTTTTATATTATAATAATTAATTTTTTAATCTAGGTATTTATATATTCTTATTTAAGTTCATTAACATTATAAGTAGAATAACAGTTTTATGAATTTGTAACAAAATCTAATGTTATTTTTTATGATTGTTATTTTATCTATTATAGTATCTTTATATATATATATATATATATATATATATATATATATATATATATATATATATATATATATACATACATGCATGTGTGTATATTTAAGTTTCACTTCTCTCTTATACTCTATTTTTTATATAAATAAACAAGTTTTTGTTGTCGCTAATGGAATATTTCTAGTAGTAAAATTCATTTATAATATAAATAAATTATTTTTAAAAATTTGCCTCTATTTTTTAATTGTTTTTGCATTACTTGCATATAAATATATTTATAAAGTTATTATGACTTGTTATTTTTCACTTGTATAAATAAATATTAAAGTTTTGTTTATTTTTAATAAAATTAAATTTTTATTTATTCTGCTAATTTATTTTATTATGGAACATCATTAGTTTACATACTCAATTAGTATTTCTCACTTTTTTTGCCTAGAAGATAATATTTATTTTTTATAAGAAATTTGTTACATAAATTAAAAAAATGAAAAATATCATGATCTTATAGAAGTAAAAAAATAATAATTGATAATGTAAGGGTAAAATAGCATTAAAAGTCAATTAGAATAAATGTTGAGAGGGAGAGACTGTTTATTGTTCAAAGTTGAGAGGAATTTGATTTTAAAACATAATCCAGGGTGTAAATGATTATCACCCCTCTATATATTACTCTGAATAGGATAATGAATTAAAGAATTACAAGTGGCTGAGAATAATTGGAGTAGGCTAGAAAACAAATGTTATGGGACATAAAAGAAGTAATGAAGTCACATTTCTCATTGCATGTGAATTTTAACTGACACCATCCTCATGTCTTCCGTCGGCGCTTATTTGTTTTCCCTCCTTTTCCTATCTCTGTTCTCTGTATCCCCCGTGATTCCACCCTGTGCTAAATATTTCTCTCCTATCACTAATCTATAACTATATTTCTTTTCATTTTAATGTGACATAGTTAAACTCAACACGAAATTTTAAATTGGAGATTTTTAAAATTATGATTTGAAATATGTTTTGATAGTTATAAACTTATAAGATTTTTAAAACTAATTATCTTAAAGTTTATGAATCTCTTAAGTGAATTCACAATTTAAAGTTTAGGAATTTCCAAAAAAAAAAATTATTGTAGCACATATACAAGATTCGAAAAAAATTATATTGTGTCCATGTGAAATCATAGTAACTATTGTTCATCCGCATCTGCATCTTAATGAGAATTGAGAAGTTTATAATTAGATGTTTTTAAATTAAAAAAAAAAGTATTATTCTTTTTGGAACAAGTGAATAAAGAAATAGTTTTGTCTACGGTAAAAATCGGTCTCAAGAGTTGGGCGAGTTAGGAAGCGAAACGTAGCAAGGATGGTCGATCACAATGTGACTCAACCATGATGACACCCCTGATACAAACACGTGGACGGATAAGAAGCGTTATAAAAATGTTAGATGTGATTCCTCCCGCTTTTATAGTTTTATTACCTTTTAATTGCCTTTTATTGCAATATTAATATTGGTAAAGACTCATTTGTGGATCATGCACCCATAACTCTAGTATAAGTAGCGGTTCTCATTTTGTTGTAAGACATCGGAAATCGTATAGCAATACAACATACTTACTTTGTTCTCTATATGCTTTTGTTCCGGATTCGAAGTGTTCTTAAAGGTAGAGTGTTCAACCGGAGTCATCCTCATTGAGAGATTTCTCTGGGTTCCAAAGGCCTGGGCTTATTTTATTATATTCTTGCTTTACTTGATTTCATTAATAATACAATTATTTTCTATTTATTTATAACAAATCAATTCATGTATTCTTTAAACCATTAACAAATTTAACTGTACTTTTTTTTTTTTGGGTAAACAGTTTAGCGCCCACCGTGGGGCTAAGGATAATTGTGATATTATTTTGTTGCTCTAAGCACCTTACTAATCACTCGTAAATTCGTGAAATCAGGTAATTTGGAATTATGGCAAACACTGGAGATCAAACCAACACTGCTAACAAAGAGTTGTTGAACAACACAACTGCTCCAGTGGTTGATCTGGTTACAGGAGAAATTCGGGCAAGGAATGAATCTATGATTTCACCTCGAGCGTCTAAACACATCAAGGATGATTTGACCTCAAATGATGATGGTGATGTTGAAGGCGAAATAAGGGTCGCCGGGTCAGATTTGATGAAAATCTTGGACTTGTTGCAAAAACAACAGAAGGAAATTGCGAATCTACAAAAGAAACGTGGAACCGGTGCAGGCTTGGCTAATGGTAAAGCAGCAATTAGGACCGAGGATCAAGGAGAAGGTCGCGGAAGTGGTTCCGATAACAATGAAGCACCGAAAATCATGAAGTATCTTCAAGCTTTATCTAGTCGGTTGGAAAAAAAAAAAAAAGGAGTTAACCAGCCGACTGGATCCTAACGAGAAAGAATTGAAGGCGTTTAATACTCAGATAGACCACATACCAAGGGCTCTGTCGGTGTTAAAGGGACCGGACTCAAAAATATACGTCCAGATGTTGTTCCTACCAAGTGCAGCGCCAAAATTGATCCCCAAGAGGTTCAAAATGTCGGATCTATCCAAACATGATGGAACCACGGATCCTCAGGAGCATGTGCCATCGTACACTTGCGTTGTGAAGGATAATGATATGCAACCGGACGAAATTGAATCGGTTCTACTTAAAAAGTTCGGTGAAACATTGTCCAAAGGGACAATGACTTGGTATCATTTACTTCCTGAACATTCTATTAACTCTTTTGAAATGGTGACAGATGCTTTTATCAAGGCACACGCCGGAGCAAAAAAGATGTCAGCAAGAAAAGCGGATATCTTTAAAATAGCTCAGGAAGACACGAATTTGTTGCGGGAATTGATGATAAGATTCCAAAAAGAACGCATGTTGTTGCCCGCAGTACCGGATGAATGGGCAACAAAGGCTTTCACTAAGGGTTTGAATCCAAAAAGATCGACTGCTTCCTTAAAATTAAAGGAAAGCTTGTTGGAGTTTCCCGTGACATCTTGGATGGATGTTCACAATAGGTATGAATCAAAGTTTCGCTTAAAAGATGATCAAGTAGATATATCGGCATCTTATACGATCCGGAATCAAGATCAATTGAAATTTGATCGGAGGCATTATAGACACCGATTTGAACTATACCCATTGGGACCACGGACTGACAGGGGCAGGAGCCTTTCCGGAACGATTCACCAGAAAATGACTTAGATGAAGAATAGTAATGTCTACGAACACTGGAGACTATCGCAATAAGTACCGAAAGCATCCGTGTGTGTGTGTGTGAAGTGTGGCTGTGTGTGTGTGTGTGTGTGTAAAAAAGGCATTGTGCCCAAAGGCATCATGTCCGTTAAAGATACCAGAGATAGCCCGAATTGGCTCCAGAATAAAGATTGGGGACTGCCATTACTTATTTTATTATATTCTTTCTTTATATTTACTTGATTTCATTACTAATTGCTATTATTTTTTACTTACTTATAACAAATCAATTCACGTATCCTTTAAAGTTTAAACCACTAACAAATTCAACTGTACTTTTTTGGGGTAAACAAGGTTCACGCAATAGAAGAAGCAATTCTCTCGTTGCATACGTTACTTGATTGAAACAAATTTCTAATTCATTATAATTTAATTATTATTTTTTTAAAAAAAGTTTATTTTTCTCTGAAAAATGATGCATTTTTATATTTGAAAACACTATAAGTTTAATATTCTCATTTTATCTTCTATAAGATGCTTGCATAGCTATTAAATACTACTCTCTCCATTTTCATTTATGTGACTCTTTTCTTTTTGATTATTTCAAAAAAAGAATAACATCTTTCTATATTTAGTTATATTTAACTTCAAACTTTTTATTTTTCCCTTAATGAATTAATTTGTACCACATAAATTTCTATGACTTATTTTAGACCTTTAATTTCAAAAGTCTTTTTTTTCTTTTAATTTTCGTGGCCAGTCAAACACTTTTATATACATTAGGACTAAGAGAGTATGATATATATAAAACCACAAGTTCTATAACATACTCCCTCTAATCTATAGTCGGACAAAAAAAAATCCAAGCTTGTTTTATACCACAAAATTTCAATAAAATTTATTTTTCTTTTAAACTCTATACAAAGTTGAACATCTTCGCATAAATTCGAGGAACTAATTAAGTAGTAGTATAATATAAAATAAAACAAAAAGACGACCCCTATATTCTACTACTACTACTACTACTATAAATTCACGAGCCCACCATTTTTATCACACAACTAACAGTAGTAAGAAGAGAAGAAGCTTTAAGAAAAATGAAGAGTACCATTATTTCTTCAAAATTAATGCTTCTTCTACTTCTACTTCTTCCATTAATGAGTTGCCATGGAAGCTACCATGACTATACAGACGCATTAACAAAGTCCATTCTTTTCTTCGAAGGCCAACGTTCTGGTTATTTACCACAAGACCAAAGAATGAACTGGCGTGGACATTCTGGTTTAGGTGATGGATGGACGGTCAACGTTGATTTGACCGGTGGTTACTATGATGCTGGTGATAATGTGAAATTTAATTTTCCGATGGCATTTACAACGACATTGTTGGCTTGGAGTGTTATTGAATTTGGAGAAAACATGCCACCATCTGAATTAAGGAATGCTTTAGTTGCTATACGTTGGTCCACTGATTATCTTCTCAAGACTGTCTCTCAACCCAATCGCATTTTTGTCCAGGTTATGCATTAACCTTTTTAATTAATCTCCTTTTGATGGTGTGACTAAACAAACACAATTAATTTATAAAAATAAAAAAGTTTAGACTGTTTTTGTGCTCTGTTTTGTACTGGACATTGTGTGTTTATATGCCTGTAAAAGGACTACTCCTCTGTCTTAACATTTTGTGGTTATAAACCGATGATGACATTTTGTGGCTATAAAAAATGTTGTCAATTAAGAGGTGAAATAAGAAATTTGAAGTTAAAATGTTTTCAGAAATATGAATTTGTCGTTATTTTTTAGATAGAATAAAAAGAGAAATGAGTCTCACGTGAAATGAAACAAATGGTGTGCATAATAGACACCGATTATTAGCATAATAAGTGGTTTAAAGTGCTTAATAAAATAACTTTGAGCTACACAACTTTTTCTTCCTTAACATTAAAAATATTTTCAGAAATATGAAACTGTCTTTATTTTTTAGATGGATTAAAATGAAATGAGTTACACATGGAATGAAACAAAAGAAGTGCATACGTCACTAATAGACACACCGATTAGCATAATAAGTGGTTTAAAGTGTTTTTTTTTTTTTTAAAGTGCTTAATCATTGAGCTACTTTTCTTTCTTAACATTAGTGGTGAGCGGACAGCTTACTTGTACCTCAATTTTTTTATCAGTAACTAGTACTTATTTTTTATTGACAAAAATGCTACATTTGGTACGATGGATAAACAAAAATAGTCTTGGGATAAAAATTAGTGCCGCCTTATTCCACGTTTGGTTGAAAAAAAAAAAACTCGGGATAAGTTATCCCGGGATTATAGTGTTTTTTTATCCCACCTTGAGGGTGGAATAACTAATCCCGAGATAACTTATACCGAAATTAGTTATCCTGGAATAAGTTGTTTCTAACCAAACGAGCCCTAAAAACTTAATCACATAAGACAAATAGCATCTTGCATTTTTTTCCCTTTATTAGAATTGCATGGTTCTTGGTGATGAAGAGACATGTGAGTCTATGAGTTTAATATTTAATAATGGGAGTAGTGGCAGTAGTTTGGGTAGATGAGGGGTTGGTTGAAATTGATTCTTGGAGCGGATCATGTTTGTTTGTTTCTCTTTCTCCTCGAACACTTTCTTTTTGGGTCATACGGCGTTTAGCTTTTGGTTTCACCAATTTTTTCCTTTGGTTGCGTGCAGCTCAACTTCCTATATACTAACATGTTGCTTTCTCTGATTCATCGAATGTAGTTAAATATTTTAAAGATTGCAGTTAAATAAATATAATTTGTTTAAGGTTGAAATGTATGGTTAATTTGTCCTAATCTACCGGCAACCTTAACCTTATTGAGTGGAACTTTTCTGTCTCTTCAATTTGGCATTTTTTTTTGAGATTCGCATACGCAAGAAAACATAATTCACTGCAAAATTCAGAGAATTATCGTTGGGATCTTGATTAGATCTATTACCCATGTTAGTTACCACTACAAAGAATTTAGTATCTTCTAAACATGTCCTTTATTTCTTGTCCCAAACGAATTTATGTCTTTATTTCTTGTTCATTTGCCACTTTAGTGTATTAGAGTAGTGGTTAAGTTTAACTAACGTGATTATCCTAATTTCTTCTTTGTTTCTTGTCCCAAAAGAATTCATGTCTTTATTTCTTGTCTCAAACGAATTTGGTCATTCACGGTACTTTAATGTATAGTAGTTAAGTTTAACTAACGTGATTGTGCTAATTTCTTCTTCTTTTTACTATCAGTAATAAAAATTAACTCGCATTTCAGTATATTCTTAAAAGTACACTTGCGTTTTGGCGGAGCTATAAATTTTTTTTCTTTTTCCAGGCGGAGCTATGAATAAGGTTTAAGTTAGTGTTTCTCCAAGCACGTGAACTCCATACTTGTTTGTTCGTGTTAAATATATCGGCCAACTAAAAGAAATTGCTGGACCTATAATGTTGGCCCTACATTGCACATATTGCATTTCTCTTGGTCCAAGATTTTGTCGTTTTTATTTTAACTTTTATATACTAACAGTGTAACACATTTTTTCTAAAATCATATCACCTAAAAATTTATATAATAATACTTATAAAATGAGCAAAAATTGCTGGAAGTCCCACATCGATATGAGATGGTGCAATTGGACTTTTTATATAGTTAGTGGAATCTCTATTTCCTAAATTAACTTTTGAAATTGAGCTTTGTTCAAAGTCTATGTTCTCATTGTAGTTACACACCGAAGCTCATTCTCAGGAGTAAGGACCTGTTGGGCCATGGAAATTGTTCACTTTTTTTTTAAAATTAGTGTTTGGCCATGGAAAATCAAACAACCAAAATCTTGTTTTTACTTTCTATTTTTGACACTTGCTTTTGTTTTCTTTTTTCAAATTTTACCCTAATTTTTTATTTTTATAAATTTGACCCCGTTTATTCTAGTATTGGTAGTGTTTATACTTGTTTTAGTTCTTATTGCGTTTTGTATGGGGTACAAGTGTAAGGTGGGGATAGTCCGCATAATATTGGTAGTGTTTATACTTGTTTTAGTTCTTGTTGGGTTTTGTATGGGGTACAAGTGTAAGGTGGGGATAGTTAGCATAATATTGTCACTCTTTCTAGCTTCACATATGCAACAAATGTGCTCAACCCTTATTCGGGTGGTTTTGCTAATTTTTAGAAATTAGAGGTATAAATCATTTTTCATGCTTTTTAGAAAAAGTACATTCAAACAAAATACCAAAATATTATATTGCGCACTCAAAAAAGCAAAAAAAATTGGCAAACAAACTTTATAACACTTTAATACTTTGACTAACGATTAGTCGTGTGTCGAACTCGAAACCAACTTTAAAAATTCCAAATAAAGTGACATTTTTCTTGATTTTCATGGCCAAACTCCTACTAATTTTTGGTTTATAAAATGTTGGGCTTCCAATATTGTTGAAAAAAAAATATCATGCTGGTCAAAGTATGGAAAAAACACCAATTAGCAATTTTTTTTGCTTTTTGAGCCTACAGGGGATGTTGGAAGTCCCACAGTAGTGGAAATGACGCAATCAGACTACTTATATGATTTTGAATAATTTTTACCACACAAACTAATTTTTAAAATTGATTTAGGTGGAAATCGCAAAGATACTTATATGATTTTGAATAATTTTTACCACATAAACTAATTTTTAAAATTGATTTAGGTCCAAGATCTATTTTCTTACGCATCAGATTAAGATACATTGATAGTTTAAAAATTTTACACTACCTTTGAAGGTTGAATAACAGCTAAAAAAGCTAATGTCTCATGTGATACTTTATTTCTTTGAGTAGAAAAAGTTGAAAAAATTAAATGGTACGTAGCTAGCTAGCAATAACTTTTGGTAGCTGACATATTTACTTCTTTTGGTATATTAATGTTATTATTATAGGTGGGGGATCCAGTCCTAGACCATAACTGTTGGGAAAGGCCAGAAGATATGGACACTGCTAGGACAGTATACACAGTGGATGCCCCGAATCCGGCATCCGACGTGGCCGGAGAAATTGCAGCTGCTTTTGCAGCTGCATCTATAGCTTTCCGGCCGTCGGATCCCGGATATGCTGACACACTTCTGAGAACATCCACAAGGGTGTTTGATTTTGCAGATAGGAACCGTGGAGCTTACAGTGACAATGCCAATATTAGAGATGGAGTTTGTCCGTATTATTGTGATTTTGATGGGTATCAGGCAAGCATTCTTCTCCTACGAACTAATTACAGTAACTAATTCATTATGGATCATTAAATGTATCTCAATCCAGGCATAATTAAGATATGGTTCTGAGTTCTCTGCGCGCACTAAGGTGTAAAAATAATTATAAAAATAATCAGGTCAACTAATTACAAATTATTCTTTATGATAAACATTAATTGATAACATTTTTGTGTTAATCGTAATACTTTAATTTTTGAAAGGGAAAAGGTGCAAATATACTCCTCAACTTTGCGATTTAGAGAGCAGATATACCCTCGTTACAAAAGTGGTGTATATATCTTTCCTCAATTACAAAATGAATGTGCAAATATACCCTTTTCGTTTAATGGGGTTTTTGAAAAAAAATCATTTAGGTTATTTTTTAATTAAAAATATGCCACGTGACTTTAAAAAAAGCCTACCCATTTTTTTTAGTAGACATACTTTTCTAAAGCACATAGTAATTTTTTTTCCTGATGGGTCGGGTCTAGTTCGTTTTAAAAAATGGGTAAACTTATTTTTTAAAGTCACAGAGATATTTTTTCAAATGAATCATACCCGACACACTAGAAAAAAATTACCATGGCTTTAGAAAAATATGTCTACTCAACAAAAAAGGGCAGACTTTTTTTAAAGTCATGTGACAATTTTTTTAATTAAAAAATAACTTAAATAATTTTAAAAAAAATTCGGTCGGCTAATTAAAAAGGATATATTTGCACCATTTTGTAACGGCAGAGGTATATATACACTTTTGTAATGAGAAATATATCTGCTTTACATCGCAAAATTAAGGGGTATATTTGCACATTTACCCTTTTTGAAATGAAACACTAAAGAGAGAATATAAATAATAGTAGTACTATAAATCACAATCTTTCTATAGTAAAAATTAATTTTACAATGTATTATGATTATAATTAACAAAAGAAAATGTGAGAAAATTATCTAACTTTCAAGATACTCATTTCATTTCAATTTATGTGATGTATTTTCACAAAAATTACCAAGGGGGTGGCCTCCGATAAGTATTACTACTCCCAAGGAATTACAAAGATTGCGTCGTAATTAGTATACATATTAGTTTATTCCCACTCCAGAGGGATTTTGGCCACCTAACTATATTCTGGAGAATCCCTTATTTGTTTATGTGATCTCTTGTTTTCTTTAATCTATGATCTGAATAGTACACTTCTAAAATTCCTGGCTTTTGCACTATCGAAAGTTTTCAAGAGTACATCAGTAAGTTAGATTTCGATAAGTGTAAACATTCTTTACATTATCATAATAAGTAGAACTGGCCGTAAATAATTTATTATACAGTAATATGTTAAATTGTATTGATTATATAAAAATTCATTTATTCTATTATTAAATATAACTTAGATCTATCCTTGGTATTATAATGGTTAGGATGAATTGTTGTGGGGAGCAGCGTGGCTTAGGAGAGCTACCCAGGGTGACAATTATCTGAGTTACGTACAACAGAATCGGCAGACACTTGGGGCCGATGACAATATTGATGAATTTGGATGGGACAATAAGCACGCTGGCCTTAATGTTCTTGTTTCTAAGGTCAGATTCATTCACCTACATCACCCTTCTAACCGACTTTCAGTAAAATTAATTGTTTGAAGATTTTCTTTTAATTTCTCTATAGTGGTTTTTTACTATCTAAACCTATACAAAATTTTCGATGCGATAATAAAAGGCCAAATATATCACACTAATTTTCACAAAGAATTGTATATGTACTTCCACAAAAGAATCTGAAAAGTTAGGAGTGTGTGATCACATTTCCGCTGCTACTTTGTGACAGAAAGTAAGAATTTGCCGTACCATATATTACTGCTCTTTTTTAAAGTAATATATTGATTTTGGTACGACGAAACTGGGGTTTTGATGAAATATCTTCCAATTTTTTATTGGCGATGAAAAATATTTTTATCGAAAAATATATATAATACTAAAGATTAATAATGATATTAGGAATTCCAATAGTGTTATGATAAAGTTTTTAAGTATTAATTAAAGATCGATATATTTCTAAGTCTTGGCTGGAGAATTTCCTCCATAAATGAGGGAACTGGGAAGTTATTTTTACCCTTTTGATGTAATAAGTTAATAACCAAATATTATAAATATATTTTCCTAAAAAATGACTTCCGTTGTACTGCAGACTCATGTATAACTGACTCAAGTTGAAAAGAGCGACAACTGAGACATTCGTCGTCCACATACTATATCCACCATTGAGTATCTTGAAAATTGAAAATTGAAAATTAGACATTGTAAGTAAGCCGGGGATTATAATGCAGAGATTAATAAATAATGCAGGAAGTGTTAGACGGGAATATGTATGGCCTCCAATCTTACAAAGCATCGGCAGATAGCTTCATGTGCACATTAATCCCAGAATCGTCATCCTCGCATATACAGTACTCTCCTGGTGGCCTAATTTACAAGCCTGGTGGAAGCAATTTACAACATGCCACAACAATCACATTCCTACTACTAGTCTACGCAAATTACTTAGAAAAATCGTCACAAATCTTGAATTGCGGCAACATCAATGTTAGTCCATCGATGCTTCGAAAAATTGGCAAGAGGCAAGTTGATTACATTTTAGGAGATAATCCTAAAGGAATGTCCTACATGGTTGGTTATAGTAATTACTATCCTCAAAAAATTCATCATCGTGGCTCGTCCCTTCCATCGATCAAAGATCATCCTCAGACTATCGCGTGCAAGGAGGGCTCGATTTATTTTAACTCGACTCAGCCTAATCCTAATGTCTTAGTTGGTGCAATTGTGGGTGGTCCTGGAGAAGATGATGCTTATGATGATAGTAGGGATGAATTTCGTAAATCCGAGCCAACTACGTATATTAATGCCCCATTTGTTGGTGCACTTGCTTATTTTGCAGCTAATCCTAACATTAATTAGTTAATTAGAGGACCAGAGCAAAGTTCTGGTGATGAATTGTATATATATGTATAGTCTCTCATCTTGCACATGCAAAGAAGGAAGAGGCTTTAATTTGAATTTTAATTCATGTGAGAATGTACAGTCACAAAAACTTATTGTGACATTTATAGAGAGTGAGCATTATTAAGTGTGGTTCACATTTAACATGTAACAACCATATATGTTGCTTGTTGTAGAAAAGAATGAAGTGCTAAGTATCAGAAACGATTGTTGTCAAAAGAATGAAGGGGAGGCTTTAGCAAATAATGAAATAGTTGGACCCTCATTCTCTTTCAATCAAATTCAATTAGGCATAACTTCTCAATATAACATGAGAATTTCATCTATTTCATCGTATGTAATATACTAAGTTGGCCATTATTTGTTTTCTAAAATGATTTTTCCCCATCTGATAAAATATTTTTTCTTATTGGATTAATTCAACCAACAGACACTCGAACATGTACTTTTGAAGTTACAATTATAAATACCAAAAGAGCGTTTTCCTGAAATACAATATAGTGGGTGCACATACTAGCCCTCGCGAAAGTATGTTTCAAAACAATTCTTCCGAAATTCCATACGGACACATCCAAATTCACTTTGAAAGAAGAAAAAGAAAATACACTATTTTATGTCAATTCGAGATTTTCTTTTTGGTATTTGATAAAAGGAAAAGGAAGAGATAAAAGAAACAAGCTGGAGGAATCACACATAAATTAAATGGTAAGGAATGGGCTGGGAGAGATGGGTGGCAGGGTGCGCATGCGCATCCATTTTATATCGGGCAATTCGCACGATTGCTCTATCTTCAGTATCTTGGTGTGGTCTTTAATTTTTGCCCTCAAATCGCAGGTATGTGATTTTTGCAGTTTGACACTTTAAGTAATAAAAAAGTAACCTAAATATCCCTGACATTTAAGAAACAGAAAAAAAAAATTTGGATTTATGACCTAATTTTGCAAGGCAAGATTTCATAGAAACTATGGTTATCCGGTAAAGTTACATAAAAAACTATACTGTCCTAAGCCTTAGTATAGTAAATTAAGAATCCTACGGAAATTATGTCGCATACGCTTTTTATGTAACTTCACCGAATAGGCATAAGCTTTTTATAAACTTACGCCGAATAACTTAATTTCTACAAAACTACGACTGACAAGTATGGCTTCTATATGTAAATTTGCCCCAGTAGGCATAGCTTCTGTGAAACCTTGCATTGCAATTTTATTTTTTTTTTTTTTTTTTTTTTAACTCTGTTACGCTTCAAACCCAGAATTTTTGATTTCGTAGACCAGCGAATAAGGGTCCTTTGACTCACAAATTTTCATTAAATGAGAAGTAGGGACAAAAATTAAAGACCAACGATTTGAGGGACAAAAATTAAAGACTGGTCCATACGAAGGGCCATCCCCGCAAATTTTCCTTTTATATCTTTGATGTAGAAAAGCTTCTCCAGATTGTCACATTAACTACGCATGATTAAAAGTAACAAACTGAGGTTAAATACATGTTTCTAGCCCTTTTATTTTTTACTATAACACTTTTCTTTTTTAGTTTGTTCAGGAAAAAAAATCATATTTGAAAACTCTTTGATTTTAAACTTTCTAGTATTTTAGTATTAGTTCATTTTTACCCTCCCAATTTTGATTTAAAAATCAAACTTCCCCCTCAATTTTGAACAATAGTCATTCACCCTCCTTTATCCGAATTAAATTTTTTAAATTCCTATTTTACCCTTACATTATCAACTTGTCTTTTTTTTTTTAATTACTTTTTTAAAATCATGATTTTTTATCTTTTTAATCTATGTAACAAATTTCCTATAGAAAAATAAATATTATTTTTGAGACCGAAAAAGAAAAGTGAGAAATACTAATTGAGTATATAACTTAATGTCGTTCTATAATGAAATAAATGAGAAGAGTATGATTTTTTTTATTAATAAAAATCAAAACTCTGATATCTATTTATACGAGTAAAAATAACAGGTAATAATAATTTTATAAATATATTTCAATGCAGATAATACAAAATAATTAATAAAAATAGAGGTATATTCTATAAAAAAATCCTTAAAAGATTTTATTTTTTTATTATAAATGAATTTTAAATTATAATTTAAAATATTCCATTAATGACAATCAAAACTCGTCTATATATTGACAATAGAGAATGAGAGAAAAGTGAACTTAAATACACATATCCGTGGCTCTTCACCAAGATCCGTTGTAGTCTAGTTGGTCAGGATACTCGGCTCTCACCCGAGAGACCCGGGTTCAAGTCCCGGCAACGGAAATCCTTTTATAAAAATCTATTTTCTTTTCTAATATTCTAATTTTTCCGTTGTAAAAACAGATTTAGCTAAATCCCTTTATTCTAATTTTGCACTTCACCAAACCCAAATTCTTTCTTTTTTGCTACTTTTCCCTGAAAAGTAGCCAAAGTGAACATTCTTTCCTTTAAGCATCTGTTTCTTTTTGCGGCTTCAACCATTGATTCTATAACCAACTAGCAAATAAGAAGACGATATAGGTATTCTTATTAATCCCTTTTATTACTTCTTTTGTTTGAGAGAAACGGTGGGCGGTGCCACGTAAGCACACGTATTTGTTTGGCGTTTTTCCGGTATGTGTTTCTTGATTTTTGAAGTGGATATTATTCGTCTTGATTTCGACCTTTATTTTCCTCTAGGGATTGTTGTGGTTGGGTTTAAACATGATTTATATGACTTCATTCTTCATAACATGGGAATTGGAGCTTCTAAAGTGCTAAGTTCTATGTTAATTATCTCTAAAGACACATTGTCCTGAACAATGTAATAATTTGGTAACAACAACAACAACATGCCCAATATGGTCAGTAGCGGAGCCAGAATTCTTACTAAGGGGGTTAAAAAATATAAAGAAGTAAACACACGAAGAAGCCAAGGGGGTTCAACGTCTACTTATATACATAAAAAATAATTTTAATCTTGTATATACCACTAATTTTTCGCTGAAGAGGCTTGAACCCCCTAGACCCTCACTGGCTCCGCCCCTGAGTATGTCCCACATGGTGAGGTCTGGGGAGGAGGAGGGTAGAGTGTATACAGACCTTACACCTACCTTGTGGAGGTAGAGAGGCTGTTATAACCAATCATATATATATATATATATATGTGAAACTATTGAACACAAATACACAATTACCCGCTCAATTTTGAGTCCAAAAACACATACTTGCAGAACTAAGATAACAATTCTGGATTTTCCAGAGCCATGCATGATTGAAGTGACAAAACTTAATGTCTCTGACCTAGCAAATGCGATTGTACAGTACTGAGTGTTTCATGGGTACATGATATAATTGGATGACTTTGACAAAGATGATCATGAAAGAATTTGGGTGCTTTAGCTTTTTGCTAGTACTTTGTATTTCCTGTATAAAACCTCTACTTACTCACTCCAAAGTCAATATGAAAGAAAATTGTAAAGTTTGGACTAAGTCACTTATTTTCACCTTTTTGCTGTGTGGGAGAGGCTTGGGACAAGCAGAAGTGGAATGGAAGGACCGATAAGGATGCAAGGTAGGAGCTCTAACAATGGGCTAATACTGAATTCTTGTCGATTTGGAAACTGAAATATATTAAAAGTTTACTCATCATAGAATTGCATCCTTGAGTAATAGTCGCATATTGTTGGTTTCTATATGTGAAGGACCCCTTTGATTACTCTGCTTATTGTCTCTGAATATCCAAGATATATAATTGTCAAAGTTTAGGGGGCTTATAATCTGCAAATTGAAAGGTTAATTTCCGTCACTCCTGATGATGTTATGTTGGTTATGTCTGCCGCGCCTGCTGTGATTCTGCCCTGGGATACTATCGAGTACACAGTGACTCTTTTATTTGAATGAAATCTTCCTTTCCTTTCCGTTTGGTTGAGTAGGGAGTAAATCATTAAATCCAAGTCTTTAATCCGGCTTTGGCTCTTCATAGTGACACCAAGCCTTTATCTGAATTCATCAATTAGTTAGGCTGTGCTAGTCTGCAACAACAGCTGAAGATATTCATTTGTCACGATGCCTGGTATTAAAATTGCTTAGGTTTAATCCTGATAAATTTCCCTTGTGAATTGTTGTGTAACAACCCATCATTTTATTGAAGAATTTCGAGCTCTTACCGTAGCTACGGTAATTTAATTGAGAGATAGTAAAGTAATATATTATTTAATGTGTGTGCATATATTTATTTATGGGAATATTATTTGCACACATATAAGGTATGAGTATTTAGTGACTATGGACCAATTTTACAACACAAATTATCTACGATAGTAAATGATAACGGTTGGGCAGGCCCATATTATTCCCAACCTGACTTAAAGAGGAAAAAGGGGTGTTGTAGGGTTTCTCAAAATCTACATAGAGAATCAAAACAAATATATTTGTTTAGATAGCTAAAGCGGGGGCGGGAATATACTTCAAAGGAGTCTTGAAATCCCTATATTCATTTCATGGGCAAACAATTGAAGCACTTACTTTGGAATGGAACATAATATATTTTGTTTGGATCCACTCAAGAAAGCAACAGGTATATCCATTTCCTACATTGTGCTTGATAACAATTACATAGAATAATGATTAAAGAATGATTGGAGGCAAATGATGGTGCCATGATTGAGGGTAATAAATGGATCAGTGATTATAAGTTGTAGTAATGGACAAAGTAACGTGATCTCTTTTTATATAAGTTAAGTTATCAAGTTTGCTTAACATGAATTGCTAGGAGTTTGTGAAGTTATAGTTCCGGCCTTCCTATATCTTTTTTTTTTTTTCGTACTGAGATTTAACTAATAGATTGGTAGAAAGATCAAATCTTGATCTTGGATTTGGACTCCTAACGTTGTAAGTCTTCCGGAAATGTAAATTGTTTAGGGTTTTGCTATTTTGTCCGGATGTCACTTTTGCCCGGCAATTGCTATTTTAGTAAATCTCAGATCTACTATCCGTCTGTGATAAAGATTAAATATTGGTTATAGATTTGTGATCCTTAAATTGTGAGATACTTGGGGCTTGAGTTTCGTTGAATTCCGAGCACGTTGGTTCAAGGGCGATTTTGACCGATTGAGACAATCTGGAGGCCCGAGGGCCTAGTATTGGACAGTTTGAGCTTGCTAGGACCGCCTTTCTAGGTAAGGGAAGATCTTAACTTCTGAGTGCCGCTCTTCTTTGGCCTTTTCTTGCATATCTGTTTTCGACAGTTTGACACATGTCTGGAGCGAGCGTGTGCTTGTCATATTTGTTAATATTGTAATTTCTTTATTCTTCTGATTTGGGGGTGATATCTTCGGGATACCCTTGATTTGAACATTACTCAAGTTATACGATTGTTTATGGCTATTTAGCCTTATGATTTATATATTTAATTGATTTCACCTGTTGTCTTCGGGTGTATAAGACAATATTTCACCTGTTGTCTTCGGGTGTATAAGACAATTGGGCCAGTCACCCTTCGCATCCCGATGAGACTCTGCGTAAGACGTCGGGCCAGAGTCACCCTTCGCGGCCGGAATGGTAAGACGGTTGGGCCATAGTTACCCTCCGCAGTTCTGAGGTTTTCTTGTTGTTTATAATAATACTATGCCGGCTTGCATATCATAATCTCATCTTTCTTGACATTACTTGCATCTCTCTCTTCTACACTTTGTATACTATTTCTCCTTGACAAATCATAGATTCATTTCGCATTACATATATGCGCTGCTTTTCACTTGCTTCTGGTACGAGATGTAGAGCGGATCCAGACTTTAGTTGGTCTTTGTGACTAACTCTATCCGCTACGCAGGTGCTTTAGCTGATGCTCCGATTGACGAGTGAGTCGCCTGACGCCGTGTCTTTTCCAGCTTTCAGGTGAGCCATCTGCCAGATCCACGGAGGCCACCTGTTTATCTATCTTTCCATTTTCTTATGTTTAGTGGGGTTTGCATGCCCGACATCAGACACTTATATATACTGGTTTTATAAATGCTCCCGACTTAGTTTATTTTGGCTCTACTTGGGTTTGTTGAGATATTTTCTCGTTCACTATTTCCATTGACTTCGTTTTCTATGCTCCCAACTTAGTTTATCGCGTAGTCTCCTATTTCTTCGATGTATATTACTATTTTGTTGCTGCATTTGTTTTGTGTCTTGCTATTTGTTGTCCCTTTTCTTACAATCCATACTTCTCTTTTGAGTCGAGGGTCTATCGGAAACCACCTCTCTACCCCACAAAGGTAGGGGTAAAGTCAGCAGACATCTTACCCTCTCCAGACCCCACTTTTTGGACTACACTGGGTTGTTGTTGTATCTTGTTATTGAAACCTCAGTTTCATGACATTTGAGGTCGTTTCAGTGGTGGTTTTCTTTTAATTGTTTGTGCTTGGAGTCATTAACCGCAAGTGTAAAAGAGGTCTCCAGATAGAACCCCACTTTGGCCCCACAAAGAATGAGGCTTCTTAAAAGCTAGTCTATACTGTATATAATATTTGTTTAGTTAAGTTAGTTAGACAAAAACACTAGGTAATTTCTTTCCATCTGTCCTACCCTTGGTGGACAGAGTTACCTTGCTGGTGGGAGGTGGCACGTATCCCTGGAATTAGTCGAGGTGTGCACAAGCTAGTCCAGACACCACGGTTATAAAAAAAATTAAGAAGGTCAGTTAGATATACTGCATTACGTCGGGAATAAATGAGTTAATTTGGAAGTGATCTGAAGATCTGAATTGAAAGAATTGCTATTTTTCTGATGAAGGTCAATAGTTCGTGGATCCTATTATTATAAAATGTTTTTTGATGGTTCATGAAGGCTTTACCTATGTACTTCCTGTTGCAGGAGAAATATGGCTGAACTTCTCGCCATGGCCATGGCTGTTGATGATGATGACATGAAAGATGGCAATGTTAGTGTTTCTTCGCTTGACCTCAATCCTATAGGTAGCAACGAGAGTGGATATGTGCCGCCTTCACCTGAGGACGTAGCATGGGCTGACTCATGCCTTATTAATGATCTTGCTATATCGGACCATGGCGTGGATTGTTCGAAACATACCTTACCGGATGCTTTTACAATCTTTTCTGCAGTGATGAGGGATGAATCTCCTCAACAATCTCGTATTTTCCGCACAGTCGAAGAGACAGGAATTTCAGGGATTGTAGATGACACGATTTATGACAAAGATACAGAAAGTTTTTGGTCCAGGATTAACTCAGAAGATGATTTTTCCCCAGCCTATAATGAGGACCTGAGATTAGTTGAAGCCTCCGATTTTGAAGTAGATTCGGAAAATTTGGATGACGACATATTCAAGGTCTGGGAACTTGACATTCCAGATGAGGAAGATATGCTTGTTAAACTGCTCAACAAAGCCCTTGCAGGAGACTTGACCCCTTCAGGTTCTGAAAATCTTGGAGTAGTGGACGATAAGTTACTTGATGATATTATTGCTGGCCTCGGTGACCTGTCTTTGAATCCATCCAACCACTGACTAAGTTATGTTGCAAATCCAAAATTCTGGTCAAGAGCATGCTGCTTTAGATGCAAAGCTTGAGTAGTTTAAACAAAATTCAACGAATCGGTTTTGCAGCTTACTGTTTCTAACTTATTTTCTGGTAGAAAGAGGGTGGTATCAAACATAAATTTGCAGATGTTGTTTGTTTTAGTTACTACCCTTATTTAGCTTGATTATCAAGTGGCAACTAGTGTAAGATAACAGGCTTTTGTCCTTAAACTTCCCTTGTGTATAGGTATAGATTACTTAGGTAATGCTTTCCTTCCTTTGGACTGGAGTCTATTAGCTGATGCAAGAGATTGGGCTTTAGCTTTAGTGCATGAAATTTTTGGAGTTATGCTTTCTGTTGTGGCACGAACTGTAGAATCAGCCACAAATGCTTGCGTCAGGATGGACTACTTACATCACACTTTTTTGCGGTGACTCTTTTTTGGACCCTGCATGAATTGGGGATGCTTCATGCAATAGGCTGCCTTTTTTTTTATTCTTCAGCCGTCTAAAATTTGCCACAAACAATTAAGAGTGGGAACTAGTTTTTATTAGTTGTGGTGCAAGTCACAGATCTAAATTTGCTGCAACTTGCTGAGAACCGAAAATCCAGTACAGGGACGGTAGCATTGGGAAAGGCAATGCTGTCTGAGGGACTCCTACGTCCTTCAATGGGCTCACCTTAACTAAACGCAAGGAGATGGGATTAGTTGCACTATATGGCCTTTTTTGAGGTCATTCTTTAAAATATTTCCGTTAGTTCAGTGGGTTAAATTCAGGAAACTACACCCAATGACCTTGGAAATGGGCGGTCTTGAATTCTTGACTCCCACTTTCCCTGGGAGCCAAACCTTCAAGGTCAAAAGTTAAAAGTTTTTCTTCAAGGTCAAAAGTCAAAAGTTTTTCTCTAGGATGAAACTTGTTAAACGTGAAGTTTTTGTCATGGGACAAGTGGGGTCAGAATTAGTTCAAGACCACCCACCTCCAAGGCCGTTCTTGTATATCACCGGGTTAAATATCAGTGCTTAAAAGTAGTTGAGTAACTTTTTATTTTTCCAAAAAATTTAGTCCACTAAACTAATGGAGATAGTTTTTAAAAATAGCCTTAATCTGTCCAAATGGGAATGGGCTAGGAGTTTTGAACTTGTAATATGATTATAAATTCATTCCATACTGACCAAACTTTTTCTTCTTTTCGGATGATAAATCTATCCTAAGACAAGGAGTGTGAATCAAACTCAATTTGAATTATTGGTGTAAATGCCGCGGCGTGCACCTAAGTTACTCGGACTCTTCGAAAGTTTTGTCGCACCCTTGTCGGATCCTGCAAAAATACACTACTTTTGAAGGATCTGACACGCACCCGACGACATTTTAGGGGAGTCCGAGTAACTTAGGCGTGCACATCTTTTTGGGCTCTCACATTGAAATCGTTGAATAAGTTTGGGATAACAATTAACAAGTACTTGGTAGATTAGTCAAGGTGGATGCAAATTCTCTCTAACATTATTGGTATTGAAAAAAAATTGCTGAATAAATAGTCATTGTCAAAGCCAATCCTGGAACTGAGCCATGACCATTGATCACCTGGGGATAACCAAAACAAACAGGGAAAATGCTACCAAGCCACTCAAGGTAGGATTGCTAATCAGAGCCTCACGTTTGGCTACCATTGAACTGGTGTTGCTTTGAGCAAAAACCAACTTATTTGTAGTCTAGTGTAAGTTGATTGTGATGCCTGTTTCAACCATCAAATAAATCCAAAAAATCCAAGTAGAAAAAATCAAGGTTTCTAAACTCCACATACCACAATTTTGCTACCAATGAAATTTTCTACAGGTAGGAATAATTCCATCCACTTCAACCACTTGTACTATGTGCCAAGTAGACAGAAAAAAACAAAAATTACATGGTGAGCTGACATTGGTTGGAGCATAACAACCTCAAATGATACATCTTCAGTGACACTTTAGCACAGTTATAAATTTTGGCACTTTGCTTAAGAAATTTGTGTGGCAAAGAGTGACATTGAGAAGAGAGTGTGCTGTGAGATAAGGCAACTAAACTACTTGTAGAGAGGAAAAAATGGCCTCAGCATCTCTACTGAAGTCATCCCCAACAGTTCTTGACAAATCTGAATTTGTAAAGGGGCAAAGCCTTCGTCAACCTTCCGTCTCAGTGGTCCATTGCCACCCCACCAATGCTACTTCTCTTACTGTCCGCGCTGCTTCTTCTTATGCCGATGAGCTTGTTAAAACCGCTGTAAGTTTTAGCTTAGCGAGTTTAATTATGTTTTGTGCACTGTCAGTATAAGAAATTTTTACGCTATAATTTCAAAACGACACGTAGTTCTCCATATCAAGCCTGATTTGTTAACCTGCAAAATAGACTAGTAGTAATATGTTATAACCGTAAATTTGAAAGATATCTTTTTAAGAATTGTTTATTTTAAATACTCAGTATCTTGGTCAGACCGACGAATTGAATTGAGAGCTATAGTTAAAGCTGCTAATAGAATAACTAGTTATAGTAAGCATGAACGGGCTAAATTAAAGTTTCATGGAGAGTTAGAGGAAATGCATCTCAAACACATCAATTAGTTATTATGTCGAGAGAAAGGGTGGACTGTGTACAACAACAACAACAACAACAACAACATACCCAGTGAATCCCACAACGTAGGATCTGGGGAGGGTAGAGTGTACGCAGACCTTACCCCTACCTTAGGTAGGGAGGCTGTTTCCGGAAGGCCCTCGGCTCAAGAAACGGCATATGAAAGGTCAGATACGGGCAAACAAATCAAAGCAATTATGAAAATAAAAACAATGGGGGACTGTGTGTTTGCTTGAAATAGTTCCCAAATAGTAATTGTTTTATTCCTTTGATAGTATTCAACTTCTTTACATTTACACTGTCCCTGTGTATAACTTAAACTCTTAGCTTTAAGTTTGTGTTCCGTACACTGATAGTGTAAACTTTTGTTACTAGTAGTTAAGTTGAACCATCATTTTCAATGTGTATGTGAAAACCTTGAAAAGTAGTATAAAGATCAATCTTGAACCTGTTAAGTTTAATGTTGGATTCTCATTTGAATTTAAAGTAGCAATTCTTAAATGGACTAAGGCTTTAACAATGAAGTGTTTGTTATGTGTAGAAAACTGTTGCATCACCAGGACGTGGAATTTTGGCTATGGATGAGTCCAATGCCACTTGTGGAAAGCGTTTGGCTTCCATCGGTTTGGAAAACACTGAGGCAAACCGCCAAGCTTACCGTACCTTGCTGGTGACAGCTCCAGGACTTGGAGAGTACATCTCTGGAGCTATTCTTTTCGAGGAGACCCTCTACCAGTCTACTGTTGATGGCCGCAAAATAGTTGATGTTCTTGTTGAACAAAAAATTGTTCCTGGTATCAAAGTTGACAAGGTATATTAACCTACATCCACAACTTGAAAAAGAAAAAGAAAAAAAAAAAGAACAATAAAGAGTTAACAATGCCAGTAAAAAAAATATAGTGAGCTTTTAGTAACTTTAATTTTTGTTTTGTATAATATTGCTGTGAGCTGAGCTTAAATGAAACGACATGGCCAGTGAGGATTTATATAGTCGACCCTAACTTAATTGGATTGAGGTGGAATTGTAGTTGCAGTAACAATGAAGAGGAAAGCCTGGTTATTATGGTTAACAAGACCTTGTTAGGCTTGAGTAGGTTGGTTTCTCCTATGTAGAGAGTGTTAAGTGAGAGGATCTCAAGTTTAATGCATTGGACTGAAATGAGATTTCTATTTTCTATCAATCTCATTTTTATCTGTTAACAGGGTTTGGTTCCCCTTGCTGGTTCAAATGATGAGTCATGGTGTCAAGGTCTTGACGGCCTTGCCTCCCGCACTGCTGCATACTACCAACAGGGAGCACGTTTCGCTAAATGGTACATTTGAAGTCCTAATTAACTTTGTTATTTTCCCATAATACACACAACGGAAGAAGATAAAATCTATGTGGGCAATACCAATTAGTTGGGAATAATGTTTTACTAGTGCTATGTTACATTCACTTCAGCTCCTGTCTCTTTCAAGGTGTCTTATAGTCATGATAGAAGTTTACACGCTAGTTTTATCCTTATTTTGCACAATATTGGTCTGAGATGAATTTAAATAGAGCACCAGTCAGTGAGGATTCATAAATTCATATAGCCAACCCCGTCTTACATGGGATTGTACCATATGCTAAAATCATGGTACCTTGCAGGCGTACCGTGGTGAGCATTCCCAACGGACCATCTGCATTGGCTGTGAAAGAAGCAGCATGGGGCTTAGCTCGCTATGCTGCCATTTCTCAGGACAGCGGTTTGGTCCCAATTGTGGAGCCAGAGATCTTGTTGGATGGTGAACACGGAATTGACAGGACTTTTGAGGTAGCACAGAAGATCTGGGCTGAAGTCTTCTTCTACTTGGCTGAGAACAATGTCATGTTCGAGGGTATCCTCTTGAAACCCAGCATGGTCACTCCTGGTGCTGAATGCAAAGACAGGGCCACTCCTCAGCAGGTCGCGGACTATACTCTCCGTCTCCTCCAGAGGAGGATTCCCCCTGCCGTCCCTGGAATCATGGCAAGTCTCCTCCTCATTTCTACGAATTTAGCTAGTTTTTAATAAATTTGAGTAACTATTACTCTCTCCGTTTCATTTTATATGACGGTGTTTGATTGAGCATAGTGTTTAAGAAAAAAAGACTTCGGCACATATCAAAAGTACCCTTAAATCTTAGGTCTTGAACATTCCATAACAGGCTATAAGAGCACGCCATTAAGGGTAAATAGGAAGTTTATACAGTCAGATGTCTCTAAAACAGCCATTCTCTATGGCAACATTTCGCTATACAAATCATGTTTTCTGTGGAACCGATCTTTCATGTTAAGTTATATTGTATGTCTCTATAACAGCATTTCACTATAGCAGTCAAAAAACATCGGAACAAAGAGGTTTGACTGTACTTTACTTTTCCAACATATAGAATATGAATTGTTAAGTCATTGCTAGTGGTAAATGAATAAGTGAATAAACACTCAAAAGGGACTAACATAGACTTCTGTACAAGGTAGAGAAATTACAAAACTTGTACTAATTGATTCAATATTGTTGGCTTGTGAAACAGTTCTTGTCTGGTGGGCAATCAGAAGTTGAGGCTACCTTGAACTTGAATGCCATGAACCAAGCTCCAAACCCGTGGCACGTGTCGTTCTCTTACGCGAGGGCTCTTCAGAACACTTGCTTGAAGACATGGGGAGGACAACCTGAGAATGTGAAGGCTGCTCAGGATGCTTTACTTACCAGGGCCAAAGCCAACTCCCTTGCTCAGCTCGGAAAGTACACCGGTGAGGGTGAATCAGATGAAGCTAAACAAGGAATGTTTGTAAAGGACTATGTCTACTAAGTTAGTGTCAGTTGAAGTCTTAAAGAAGAGGAAAAAAGATTATGAGCTGAATGGTTATAGTAAAGCAGACAAATGATGAATTTATCTCATACTATGATTTATGCAATTAGTAAAGCCATAGAGAAGAGTATTTTTGTTTTTTGATTACCTGTGCCTTTTTAACAAGTTCAATAAACTTTCTTGCTGATTGAGACTAATTAGTGTTGCTTAATGAATTATAAACCAGCAGTGGAAATGTCTTGTGCAATGTTCAAGCTTGAACTAGCTTCTTGTTTCATTATGCATACCGAATAAACAAAATTTCATAACATGTTAACCCAAAAAAGAAATTTACTTATGTGCGCTGAGATATATTTAATTACGACAACAAATACTACGCTTTAATCCCAAGCAAGTTGGCATCGGTTATATGAATCATCATTGTCAATGTTGCTCCATTTAAGCTAATCTTTAATATTATACAAAATAAGGATAAAAAATACGGAAAGTTCGATGTATTTTCTACCAATATATCTTCAATTGTTTCTGTAAAAGGAACCATATCTGAACTAATAATAACTTTAATGTACAAGTTTTTAGAGACGCTTAGGAAATAAGATCCCTCGTACAAAACTACATTGGTGATCTTCATTCATTTAATAGGATGATCATTACGGATCATCTCTAAAACGAGACCTGTAATTTGACTCCCTTCACTCAATTACCTCAAAGATCAAGAAATCTGAAAGGTGCATAATCGGCATCCCGATCCCACTGGCCCGATGTGGTGCGCTTATTACAAAAGGAACCACTCGATATTATGAGTGTTTCCATTTAGCGGGCTCGAAATCGAGACCCCTAGTTAAGGGATCCACAGGATCACCTAGAGGTAATCTCACTGGGTCATAAATATATTTTTTGCAGCGAAAGAATAATTTAACTATAACTTCCATGGGATACCTTCTATCTCCCACCAGCATAGGTGCCAAATAACTTTGTCCTCCAAGGATTGGACAAATGGAAAGAAATCACTTAGTGGTTTTTGCCTCTGCTGGTATTTGAACATGACAGTTTATGGTTCTTAACCTACTTCACTAACCATTAAGTCACACCCTTGGGTGCTAGTCTGCTACATGCCTATGTGAAAATGCTAAATCCAATCCTGGAAATGCCAGTAATAAATTCCAGAGCACTCTTCTGCCTGGTAAAATCGAATTGGACACATGTTTGGTACTGGGGATTTACTCCCCAGTAGTTTGTGTCAACCTCGAATAATCATAAAGTTTAACAACAGAATTGCTCAAGAGACAAATTCAAACCAGATGAGATTACAAATGGTTGGAAACTTCATTACTAAAAAACTACAATAAAATGAATGTCACTGCTTACAGGAAATTACATCTTGAACCTGTAAAGATTGTTTCTCATTACTCATTACAGGAAATTACAGAGGCAAATGTGGTAGACTGCAGCCTTATCCTCTCTCCAAAGCGAGATGGCAGAATCTTTTTCTGATCCTCTTCTCGAAGTATATGCATGAAGTGGTCGAATAATGAATTTCAGAGTGCTCTTCACTCCAGAGATAACTCAACTTTGTCCTGACTAGTTGAAAAGCTTTGCTTAAAGCTCCAAGTACATTGCATGTAACTCAACTAGGGCCAGCAACTCCAATTCATAATTCAAGTTTGAAATTTGGAAGGGCAGCAGAAATCTCACATCTGCACTACAAAAATGGAAATAATAAGCATTGAGAGATAGAAAGTTCATGCTTACATTACAAGCCTTATAAACTGAGCAGTATTTGTCAAGTACAATTCTACGAGTTCAAACTTAAACATCTACAATATGTCCACTTGGCTATAACTTTACACACATAGTCAAACAAACAAACACAACGCAGATTGTCAACCGGAGGGCTGCAAAATTAACCATAAACAGTGTACAATTGAAAATCCAGCAATTCTATTACCAAGCTAGATATCTTACTGAAATGTAACAACTGGAAGTAGAGATTCAACACCCACTAACGATGAAATGTTAATACCCAGTTCAGTATCTTAGGGCTTTTAAAAGTTACTAGGTTGCAAATCTATTACAGGCAACATGGTGAAAGACCAGAATCCACTAGAGGAACAAAGGAAGGGTTACGAACGAAGCAAAGGACAAGATGATCATTAATATTATGATATAAAGGTTAACCGCCTAAGCAGACTGCAAATGAGATGGTCTGACCAAAGGCCCTGCCCTTCAAAGGTCCACTTGAGGGATAGCAGTCGTTTATATTCAAATTCTCGCCCTAAGTTTCAGTTTTTCACTAATGGGTTCAGTAGCTATACTACATTTATTTGCATCATTAAAATAATAAAGGGCAGAAAAAGAATGACACTTTTTTTGAATAGAAACAATTTAACTTTAAACTTCCATTTTACCCTAAGTGACATGCTTTTATAGCTACAGAAATTTCATGGCATGTTTAAGACCACAAGTTCCGAAAGGGGTTCTTTCCTAAACTCCATGCCCAATCAAACTACAGCACATAAAATGAAACTGAGGGAGTAAATTTCTTATGTCATAAATTTGTATCCTCTACCTGTCCTCCTTATAGGGGAAAGATACTCTGATCTTTCTTAACAGAAAACTTATTAAGATAAAGTGCCCATTCGTTTTCATCAATATCACATATATGTGATATTTATGAAATGACGGAAATGGAAACTCACAAAGATAGAAGAATTGCAGTCCTTCGCCTATGATAATGAAGCCTGCTTTTCCTAGTAGTTATCACAGGAAGGAGGAGAGAAAGAGGGGTGACAGGGAAGTCCATGAAACCCACCCCCTAGAGCCCTACCCACCCAGAAACTAAGGGTTTAATCATTAGCTTTGGGTAGGGTATGGGTCAAATTCAGACAAAATTGTTCTGATGGTATGGTTTTTGATTACTAAAGTATAAGAAACACTGTTAAAGCCAAACTGGAAAATGGCGCCAATGAAAAAGAGACTTGCAATTCCATATGCCGGCACACTTTCAGGCATGCATAGACAGAATTTCTATATCTTATTTATCCATATCTTAGATAAAGTACTGATTTAGCGATTCTACAAAATCAAGTACATCACAGATCCTTTTGCAGAAAGAATTATTCTTTCATTGCTTATATTCATCAACTCTTGGTGTGTTTGGTATGGCTGGAAAATGTTTTCCAATATTTCCATGTTTGGTTGGTCAAAATGTTTTGAAATGTTTTGGAAAACATTTTCTCTGGGAAAATAAGTTCCTTAAAAATGAGGAAAATGACTTCTCTAATGGAAGTAGGGAAAACAAGTTCCATAAGTGACACTCCAAGTTCATTGTCTCCTAATAAATGCTCTTGGGATAAAAAGCTTTTGCTTACTTACCAAACACTAGAAATAAGTAAGAAACCCACTTGTTTTCCAAACAAGTAAACATTTCCCACAGAACATTTTCCGACATACCAAACACACCCTAATGGAAAAAGATAGCAACCCATACAAATGTGTAACTGAATAGCATATTGCTTATGTACGTGCACACTGTAATTCATAATGTTAAAATTCATAGTATAACGAAGTCGAGAGAAGAAAGACAATCCAAACTCAAATCCATTGAGAAGAGTATATACCTTGATCACTTCTCTGGCTCTCTTTTGGAGGGTCCATCAGGAACCAGGCCGACTGACTCGTGATTGCTGCCACTATTCATGTCCATTCCTTGTTCCTGCATTAAATTTTATACTTACTTGGGACCAATAGCAGAACAAAAGTGAGCGAAATGGTACTTTCAATTTGAGTAGATTACCTGATTATTTGACGTTTGACCATGCATCCTTTGAGGTCTAGAATTAAGGTCAATCAACTCATTCTCCATTTTCACGTTATTATTTACATTATTTTCTACTGCTGCCTTAGATGTTTCCCTCCTTACAGCACCTTGTTCGGTAGATGGAAATCCTAACTCATTTGAAGGACCCAATTTATCCCCCGGAAACTAAGAAAGGGCATAAAAGAAGGAATCAATACCGACTCTGCCCTTAAAACTACAAAAATATTGGCATGAATTTACAAACCTCAATTCTCTGCCTTATAAGGAGATATCTTCCATGGGTTCTTTTACCTCCAACATGGACAATCATATCACATTGCAAACAAAGGGAACTTCCATCGATCTCACAATAAAAGAAAGCTACATACAAGTATCCAGCAAAAGAAGCAAAAACTTCATATAATTTCGCCATCTTGGCCAGCAAAAACAGGATAAGGAAAGAGAAAGAAATGAAGCTACATACCAGGTGCATTTTCACATATGTCGCAACGCTGGATTTTACTGGGGTCCGCTAGCCCAACTCTTACATGTCGACTTGCAAGCTTGTTGCACATATGGACCTTATCAGACAAACAAGGACGGTGACTTTCTTTCAGTAAATTAAAAAAATGCTTACGAGTTAAAAATGCAAACAAACAGATGTTAACCAAATGTGCCAGGAAATTATATTTTACCAAATTGGTTCCTCAAAAAGCTACAGTTCTTCTACCTTTATTTTTTTATTTTTTTTTTTTAAATAAAGTTCTTCTACCTTTATTAAGATCACAAAACATCCTACAACTTGTATTTCATTTTTGTGTTTCCGATCACTAGAAGCATCTAGGCACACAAGAATCAGACAGGGCAGAAAATATAGGTGAAACGATGCGTGAATAAGCAAAGTGCTGATATGAAGAATTTTCCAAATATACATTGGAAAATACACCCCTAACTAGAGAAGAGTGTTATGAAGAGAATCCTTCCAAAGAAAGACTGATAGTCCATTAGCACTCAATGGTGTAGCCTAGTGGTCAGTCACAGTCGATTAAAGACATGGAAGACTGTGACACCCATAACGGAGGGTGGGTCGACGAGGGCGTGTCAAAAGAGAAGGACTGGCAAGCTTCCGAATAAGGGGTGCACATGACACTTCAGACGAATCCCACATCAGAATAGAAGAAGAAAGTAAAAAGCTTTATAAGACATAAAACAAGTTTACATGGTATGTGCGCTTTTGAGCTCGATAATGGCATAACCCAAGGGACAAATCCATGAGGCCTGTTGGGCCAAAGCGAACAATACCTGTTGAGTCCCTAAGGGGGATGCATGTGGCGCCCATGTCGAAGGACAGTTGACGAGTGATAGACTTCTAGGCTGGCAAGCTTCTGAAAAAGGGTGCACATGACATAAAAAGAGTTTACATGGTACGCACGTTTTTGGGCTCGATGATGGTGTGGCCCTAGGGACAAATCTGTGAGGTTTGTTGGGCCAAAGCGGACAACATGTGCCATGGACTTGGGTCATGACAGAAAACAAGGATCGGATCACACTAGAGACAAAACCCTTAGGTGATTTCTTCCCACTTGCTTAGGCCTTGAGGGCTGACACATGATACCTATGTTGGTGGAAGATAGCAAATACTTGGTGGAATAGTCGAGGTGAGGAGATGGGCCGGACACCACCGTTATCAAACAAGGAAAAAAAAAAGGCCTGTAGTCCATTCAGATTGATCAAGGGGTGGATGTGGAATTCAAGAAGATGCAGTACAGAAAGGGATTGCACTGAATTGTATGCTCTAGAAGAGCAGGCATAGTAGAAGTAGTAAGTACAAAGGAAAGAAAACTTAGGCCAAACGTATGCACTATGCACCACACCTTGAGTATCTTAAAATCGCAGATCCTTGGAAAACTAACAGAATGGACCTCAAAGAAAACAATTTTATCTCCTTACTTAGATAGTGTGTATTATTTCATAAAGTAGAAACCTTGAGTCAGAATATGGATCAATAATGAATCAACCAATTCAAGATATTATAGTACAACAAAAGGACAATCTTAAAACATAAACCAAAAAATAGCAGGAACATGCGATGCATAAGGCAAGAATTCGATCCACCAGTAACCCATGATTTACACAATTTAATATAAAAGCCAACAAATCGATTAATACTGAAAAATGGGAATTGGATAAATACCTTTTCGTCACAAGAACGGCAGAGAGCAGCCTCGTCAGCTGCACAAAAAAGTATAGCGGCAGCACTTTCACAAACATCACAAAGGGTTCTCATATTCGTTTGTATATTATCTTCACTCTTCAAGTTCCTTTAATCATTTTCCAAGAATCCACTTTAGCCCATGGATTCACACACCCAAAATGAATTATGAACAAAGTCAAATTCAACTGTGCTTGTAGCACACAAAGTTTAAGTTTTTCCTATGAAAGATAGGTGGAAGAGTGAAATGAGGAGACAAAAAGAGAATCTTGGGTTTTGACAAGAAAAGTAAGACTAAGAAGAAAAATAAGTGGTGGTTGAGCTGTGTTAAGAAAAGAGGAAGAATGCTGGAGGAAAGAGAAGAGAAACGAAGGAACCAAAAAAGGAAGGGAAAAGAATAGAGAAGGCTTGGATAAATGGATCAACAGAGAGACACACAATAGACACAACCAAAAGGTAAATCTTTTTTGAGGTTGTTATGTTTGTCATTTGCTTGTCTAATTTGCCCTTCTATGTTATCAGTTCTGTTGCCAAATTAGCATGTTACATCGTTTGGTTGCTGTTGCTTTTGCACGCAGATGATGTTTTCATGTTGGTTCTGCTGCTACGTGGTTTTGATGACATAAACAAGGGACACTTTAGGTGATTCTTCTGATCTGGTACCTGTGTTAATTGGAGGTAATAATTATCTGATAAAATAGTTGAGGATTTGATGAGATAATTTCCGGACAAAATATTTATAGAAAATGTACTCAATTAGCATGTTATAGCTATGACGACATAGAAAAACACTTCAGATAGAGGAATTCTAATGAAATAGTTGAAGTGTGGAAGTTGGTTTAGACACAATCGTTATAAAAAATTAATGTTGGTTGGGCTGGATTTGATTAACATAACTCTCTCTGTATATGGGTGGGATTATGTTTTCATACCATATGCTAGTTTGCCTGTGGCAATTGACCCAGCCTAGTTTAGTGGTCTCTTGAGTGTCATTTTTTCTTTCTTTTGCTTAATTTATTACTACTATCTAATCAAATTGAAGTGTTATTAGCCAGTAGAGAAATATAAAAACCTTTTGTTTTCTTGGTGTTGATTAGAAAGGTCACTCAACCATTTAAAGAAGTGCAATGTCATCTTTAGACAATATTGAGCCATTAAAGTTTCTTTAAATTGAAAATCTTGATGACAAAATCAAATAAATCCTCCCCACAATCCTCGACCAAGGACCCTTACTTTGGCCTTGTCATAAGTTGCCATTGTCACATTGCCACCACAATCCATTTCCCTATAACCCCTCTTATTCCTCCTGCCATGCCCCACAGTTCTGCATTTTGTTTTATCTTATATGATATGAAAGGCTAAGACAAGTTTCATAAATGATAGCAATAGTTCTAGAATTGAAATGTCAATGTTTTTAGATAAGCTATCCGACACAACACCAATTTCTTGTTTCATCTGTCAAAAGATAGGGAAAGAAATCCAAAAGTGTACGAGATATAAAAATATGTTAGTATTAATTAACTTATACGAACTGACATTATTAAAAAAAATTATACTATAAATATGCTCTAACATATTGTAATAATCAGCCTATTAAAGAGATTTAATTAAGAGTGTTTCGCCTCTTAATTCTACAACAACGACAACAATATATTCTGTGAAACCTCACAAGTGATATTTGGGGTGATGTGTACCTAACATTATCCAATTCTGCCAAAAAAGGGAAAAATAAACAAAAAAACAATTGTTTTCTTTTTGGGGGTTTCGAAATAAATGCGTGGTCCACAACTAATCCAATATCATGGCCCATCGTCATTGGACACGTGAGAATCAAGAAGCCGTGGCGAGTGTGGCTGTTTGGGATTTGTTGTTGGGCCCGCAAACCCGAATACAGATGTCCTAATTTATAAAGTAGATCAAAAGAACAATTAGTAGCCACATGTTTCTAAAGTCTTGAAAGCTGCCCCTCCCTTATTTTCACCCACTAATTTCCTCCCTTCCATGTCCCACATTTTTTGTTTAACAGTGTTCCCTCCGTTTAAAAAAGATTGTCCTCTTTTAATTTGGTATAAAATTTAAAAAATAAAGAAAAGCTTTTCAAAAATATATGATCTAAAATAAGCTTTAGATATTTATGTGGCTATAAATTATTTCATAAAATTAAACTATTTCTAAATATTAAAAAAAAAAATTGATATAGTTTAAAGAAAAAAAAGGATAATCTTTTTGGGACAGAGGACATACTCATTTTTATTTCTGTTTTTGTAATGATGTGTCCAAGCTAATTTGACGCACCTCCATTATTCTATTATGTATCTATTTTTTTTCATTAATATTCATATTTGTTGATATTTAGATAGATATAAAATAGCACCTAGCTGTTTTGTTCTCTATGGAAATATTATTCTCTTCGTTCTAATTATGTGACACACTTTTATTTTAGTTAATGACTCATTTTTTGATTGGAAAATAATCAACTTTAAGTATTACTCTTACTGAGAAGTTTTGATACACAACTATTATGATATACTTAAGATCATAAAATTATATAGCCACACAAAAAAAAAAAAAAAAAAAAAAAAATTAAAATTTGATATCGATTCAAACTATGTCACATAAGGTGAAATTGTAGGAGTATATCACACCATTAAGTGCTCCATAACTCCATTTTTCTATAACACTATAATTTTTATTATTTATTTTACTTTATTTTATTATTGTCATTTATTTCATTGGTCGTTGAACAACACCTTTGGTAGTTTGGTGCGCTATGAAATTAACTCAATTATATTTGCTGATAATTTTTATGGACGACTCCACTCTACTAATGATGATGATTATTTATGACAGAGCTTCCAACATCTTCTTTTATCCGTCTTCTAGACTAGATTCTCGCACATGTCTCAATTATGTTTGATGGTCTACTAGTAATTAATATGTCCTCCATTCATAATTTAATTTTACAATTAAAACTCTGGTTATTATGACTACCAAAGTCCAAGACAGACAATTTAAAGTCTTATACAAGTTGGATCTAAAATTACCACCTTCATAGTAATTGCGTTTAACAAAGTAATTACCTTACACATAGAAATAGTGTAAGGCTCATGTCTTGAAACAATGAAGTACTTTAGGATGAAACACAAAACATCTGCTTCGAGTATCGTTAGAAGCATAATATTTGGTTTTAAATTTATAATGTTTATGCAACTGCCAGCTAAAGAACAAATAGTGCTTCAGGTACGTGATCAAATTTCATTATGGTTGAAAAAGGTTTTTTGACCAAGAAATTCAAGAGCATGAGTCAGGTTTTCGATATATATATATATGAGGGTTCTTGGATAAAGATGGTCAATCACTTTTACCTTATCTACAAATATCAAAAGTGTTAGTAAGTCAAAATCAGTTAAATGTTTTTATCCAAAATAAAACTCTTATATTTATTTTGTTATCATTCGGCCTTTTTAATATAAAAATAGTTTTAAAGTTATATTTTTATGAATAACTCCAAGGACATTTAAGTGGCTTTGATAGAAAAAATGCTTATCAATATCCCTATTTTGCCAAACACATTAATTGCTTTTCCACATTCCGTACTTGCTACCGTAATTGAAATAGGGCAATTCGCATGATTGGCCCTATTTTGGGATGGTCTTTAATTTTTGCCATCAAATTGGAAATTTTTAATTTTTTTCCTTCGCCTAAAAAAGTGACCAAAAATATTTTTGGATTCTGGGTTCAAACCCCAGCTCAATCAAAAAAGAAAAACGCAAGGCAATAGTTATGCCTTATAAGGCTTGAGGCAGTGATTTTAAGTTATGCCTTATGGCATAATTTTGCCTTATAAGGCAGAACATTGGCGAAACATTGCTCTGCAATTTATTTTTATTTTTTTACTGAGCAGTCGGGTTGCTCACGCAGCGGATCTCTCTCTATCTCTGAGGTTTGAATTCACAACCTCAAAATATTTTTGATCACTTTTTTAGACGAAGGGCAAAAATTAAAGACCAGCAATTTTGGGGGACTAAAATTAAAGACCAACGCCTTTGAAGGCCATTCCGCGCAAAAATAGTAGCACTCTGATATCGGACAGATACTGCAATGGGCTATCCTTTAAGCTGTTCAGACCCAATGTTTCATTGTCATGAGCACAAATGCCTCTATTTCTGGGTGGTCTTTAAATTATTGCCCTCAAATTTGTGGTCTTTAATTTTTTCCTTTCAGCGATTTTGGCGAGGCATAAGTTTAGATCTTGCTCAGCGAAGTTTATATTTAGTTTTGGCAGTGTATCATAACATCCCACAAGTTATGCCGGACACGGCAAAACTTTCAACGCTCAACATAATCTGAAAAACGGCATAAGTTTAGATTTCGCCCGGCAAAGTTTACATTTAGCTTCGGCATATGTATCATAACATCCCACAAGTTCAATACTCAACATAATCCGAAAAAAATGGTATAAGTCTAGATTCCGCTCGGCAAAGTTTACATTTAACTTCGGCATATGTAACATAACATCCCGCAAGTTATGTCGAACACGTCAAAACATTCAACATTCAATATAATTTGAAAAATACTATACAACTTATGCCGCATAACTTAATTCCTACAGAAATTGTGCCGATCAAGGCAAAAGTTCAATTTCTAAAGATAATAATGTTATAAAACTTATGCCGAGGGAAGCAGGTCCAGATATATTCATTAAATGAGCAGCAGGGGCAAATGTTAAAGGGAAAAAGACACAAATGGCCATCCGGCCCAAACTATTGACAGTTGGATAGCCTAAGAAGCTCAAAAGACATTTTTTAACCTTTTTAAAATAATTTCAATTTTAGCGTTTTTTTAACTAACTTCAGCATATGTATAGAAATTGTGTCATTGTTGTATAGAAAATCTATCATATGTATAAAAACTGTATCATTGTCGTATATAATATGTATCCCTACAGCATGTGTTTAGAAAATGTATCATTGTTGTATAATTTCCGTTTAATAAATGTATAATCAATGTATACTTACTAATTATACACATATTATACATGTTTAGGGATATTTCTTGAAGCCTCAATCAACATATACTTATTAATTATACACATGTTATACATGTTTTGAGATATTTTTAAAGGCTCAATATGATTTTTTTTTTCGTTGACCTTTTGTGACGACTTATTGATCTTTGTATTAGCGAACCTTTAGCGGTGACTTTTGGATCTTAAAGTTGCCACAAAAAATCTTATCTTTTTGTAATGAACCTTTAGTGTCAACTTGTTGATCTTTTGTTGGCAACTTTTTAGTCGTCACAAAAAGTCTGACTTTTTTGTAGTGAATGAGCTGTTGGGCAAGCGCCTGGGAATAGTTTGAGCCGAAAGGCTTTTGCGGTATTAAATCTAAACATGGGCCAAACAAATTTCTAATGGGTAGGTAGTGTCGAGTCATTCACACAAATACCCTTTAATTTCTGTCCCTCAAATTGCAGGTCTTTAATTTTTTACCTTCGGCACTTTAAGTGGCCGAAAATACCTCTGAGATTCTGGGTTCAAACCCCAGCAAAGTATAAAAAAAAAAAATCGCAAGGCAGAATTTCTTAGCAAATTAGGCCTATTCGGGCAACTTATAAGGCAGAATTTGCCTTAAGGCATAACTAAATATTACCTTACAAGGCAGATTTTTGCGAAACCTTGCCTTGCGTTTTTTTTTTTAATTGAGCAGGAGTTTGAACCAAGAACCTCTAGATATTTTCGGCTACTTTTTTAAGCGAAGGACAAAAATGTAAAGACCAATAATTTGAGGGGTAAAAATTAAAGACTAACGCCTTTGAAGGACAATCCTCACTAAAAATTGGGTAGTGTCCTTTTCCCAAAATTAAAGATCACAGATATGACGGCAAAAATTCAAGACCATAACAATCCGAACTAAAAAGTGATATATGGATCCAGCAGGCCTCTTCTCAAGCTTACATTCCTAAACGGGCAATTCGCAGAATTGCCCTTCTTTTAGGGTGGTCTTTAAATTTTGCCCCTCATATTTGAAATCTTTAAATTTTGCCCTTCGCATAAACCCCATGGGTTCCAGGTTCGAACCCCCACACAGTCAAAATTTTTAAAAAAATTCGCAAGGCAGAGTTTAAATTTCGCTATGCCCCCCATCGCAAGATACACTTATGAAGGAATTACCAAAGTTTATGCGGACACGCATACTTATGCCTCATGGGCAGACTTGGCATAAAGATGCTTGCCCGCATAACTTTGGTAATTCCTTCACAAATTTATGCCGGTCCGCATACAAGTTTGCTTATTAAAAGTATCATCGCATAAATTTGTTAACGAATTATCAAACTTACGCCGATGGGGCATACTTATGCCTTATGGTGCGACTTTGCCTTGAAGCATATATATGTATTTGTCATTCCAAACTAATTATGGGTTGCATCAGATAGCAAGATGTTAATTGTTAAACACCACAAAGGCACGAACCCATTGTCATTAACGTGAGATACTAACTACTATTCCTTAATTCGAACAATTTATTGTTAGGTTTCAAGTATATATACGAGATCCACACGAATCGTTAATATTGATTTGTTAATTTCTTTGGCATATAACTTAATTACCACAAACTCACCGTCATGGACGCAAAGTTTTATGGTTACTTTAAATTTAATAGCTCGTATTCGAAAAAATCTAGACTTATATTCCGTTAAGTTGGACATATCGCTTGGGTCGCTTGTCTCAAGTCGAATTCATACTTATGTTAATTGTTGTTAATTTGTAAACCGAGATTAAGCATGTGAGTTGGAACAATATCTCATAAGAAGATTAAAATGCAAGCTCGATCCGAGGCATACTTTCTTAAACGCAAGTTCGAATATCGGAGTGCGCACTTTTAGTTATTTTAGTTATGCCGGATCCTGTTGCACTTTTAGTTGTGTTTAACTAAAAGTCTCACGAGGGGGCAGAATTTAGTTATGTTTAGTTATGCCGGATCCGATAACTTTAACTTTTCCTTAAAGATCAGATGCCGGATTCGCATACACTCCCCTCAATTCTCGCTTCGTATAAATTATTTTTTTATTTTATGCCTCGAGCGGGGATTCGAACCCTTAACTTCATATATTCTTCCACCTTTCCAAGCAAAGGCAAAACTTAAAGACTACGTATATGATTTAGCAAAATTTAAAGACCACAAATTTAAGGGGTAAAATTTAAAGACCACCCCAAACGAAGGGCAATCCGCGCAAAAAAATGTTCCTAAACACCTAATATGGCCCAAATAAATTGGTCCATTTCTCCAGCTCACCTTCGCAGACACCTATACGACCCAATTAAACTAATCCATTTTCTTGCATACTGAACTCGATTTCCTGAATTCACAGACTTGCGAAGTGTATCGGGCAATTTGCAGGATTGTCCTTCGCTGGGGGTGGTCTTTAATTTTTGTCTCTCAAATTAAAGACCACTAATTTGCAAAGGCAGAGGTTAAAAGTTAAAGAAGACCAATTTGAGGGACAAAACTTAAATACCACCAATTTGAAGGGTAAAAATTAAAGACCACCCCAAATGAAGGACAATCGGCGCAAAAAAAAGATACAGAAGCAGTTTTTGCGCGGATTGTCCTTCATTTGGGGTGGTCTTTAATTTTTACCCTTTAAATTAGCTTGCCTTTAAGTTTTCATTTTTCCTCAAATCGCTGCCTTTAATTTTTACCCTCCGCCTTTGAGACAGAATTTGGACGTTAAGGCAGAATTTGCATGGACAAAATTTGCAAAACTGTCCATGCAAATTCGTACTCTTTTTGGGATATTTTATGAAACTGTTACAAACTTGTAATTTTAAACTACAGAAACAAAATTTATAAAGTTTATTGGTTGTTCGTAACAAAAAAAGAACGCTGAAAAAATATAATAGTAACTTATTATTTTTTGTTAAACGAGTTTGAACCACTTTCTCCATGAATTTAAAAGCAAATGACAAAAAGAGAGGACTTTGTTCGTATTTTTAAATTATTTACGACTAATAAAAACTTATCCACCTAAATAAATAAATTTAGAGTATATTCAAACGACCACCAACAGACATAGGTTTGTTAGTGTACAACCACCGTTCCTATCGTGGTAGCCTTAAAATGAACCTAACACTAATGATTCTTGTAATTTAGAGCACAAAAAAAAATCAGTGATGTTAGGTTTATCTTTAAACGAGCTTTTAGAAGATTGATTTGAAATGTCAAAAATAGTAAATTGCCCTATTCTAATATGAAAGTTGACGAGCACGGTGTTGAAACAGAAAAAAAGAACCGGTTAGTTAAGGAAGAAAAGGGCCAAATCTTTTCTTCTTATTTTCTCTTTATTTATCTTTCTAAGTTAAAGTTGCATTGATAGTTTAAAAACTACTTATGTAATCAAATTATTTATTAGATAATTAAAAAAAATATATTTCTTAGTAACCATTTATTGATACTGATTAAAATATTAAGTAACATACTATTACAGGTTAAAAACCATCGATAATATTAAAAAAAAAAAATTACACAATCCATTCATAACTTATAAGAAAGCATTTTCATGATTTAATTTGGCTACGAAAAAGGGTGAGTTGATTATCTCAATTAACCCCCTAAAGGGTCATTTGGTCGGAGGAATTAGGTGGATGGATTATCCCGATTAAGAATTTGGGAATAACTTTATCTCATATTTTAATTGGAGGTATTAGCTAAAACCTATATAAAAATCAAAACTTTAATTTTGATAACTTATGAGGGTGGAATAAATTATTCAAATTATATTCCTGTTTTTAATTTTAAGGTTATCATCCTGGGATGTCCGGTTTCAAACCAAACGGCCCTTAAGTGCATCGAGGGTCAAGGGATTAATTGTGCATTTGAAAATGAAACGACGCAAAGTCAAAAAAAAAGTTTCCAAAGAAGCAATTATATTATACAGTTGCTCGGTTGCTCCTCCTTATTTTAGTCGCACTTGTCTGACATGACAATTTTAATATACAATTATATTTTATTTTACTAATTTACCTTTTTACCTCTTGATTTGACACGTTTGTTATAAAAAGGGGTTAAATATGTGTGTAATACTAGTAGTTTTTTTTCGAGAAATAGGTAGAGGCGTTTTTTTTTTTTTTTTTTACTTATTTGATATTGTAAAATTCCCATACACCTTTTTATTGAACTAAAATATTCTACTTAGAAAAATTTAAGAATTTCTTTCAAACATAGGGAATATATATTTTGCTGTTCGGCTTCAACTGGTGCTTGCGGTTGGTGGTGGGAAATGGGAAATTGGGAATGGAATAACTAGTAAGATGGTTTATGACTTTTCCAATGAACCTAAAAAACAAATACTAAAAAGAATATTATTATTAGGTGGACGTTTCTGTTGGAGGATTACCAATTTCACCAACTGTTAAAATGAATCAGTCTTTGAATTATAATTTTTGTGTAGAAGACTGGACTTGTCAAATCATGTCGAGTTCATTCATCTAGATTCATTAAATTTTAATGAAAAAAATATCCATATAATTAGATCATTAAAAAGTAATTACAGATAATGATATCAAATAAGCATTTACTAGTAATAATTAAAAATAGATAGTAAGTAACCTTAAATTATAGATATTGATAGGGTATATATTATCATGTTATCGGTGCATATAACTTAAACCCTTCATTTAATGAGATAATATATCATATGGTCACTCAACTAAGGTACTTCACACAAAAAGTCACTCAACTATTGGTATTTTCACTCAGAAAGTCACACAACCTATTTAAGTGATTTTTTTCATTAAATTTTGCTAACATGAAATTTTTAATATCTAAATTTACACAAAGAGAGAATACACACACTTCTGCAAATGTATCAAAGAACAACAAAGTTTAATAAAATTTTATTTGGGTTCACTGCTCAAATTCTCAAAGTCCACCAACACAGTTAGGGGTGGCCATAAATACCGAAAACAGAAAAATCAGACTGAACCGAATCAAACCAAATCGAATTTTAAGAAATCGAACTGAACTGAATTAATTTGGTGCAATGTTCGGTGTCTACTTTCAAAAAATCGAACCGAAATTTGAGAAAACAGAACCGAAAAATCGAAGAACCTAACGTCCACCCCTAGTTTGTAAGACTATTGCTGCCTGCTATACAAATATTTCATGTTTCATAAGTATTCATCATCATCAAACATTTCTAGCAGAATTGTAAGCGTGATGTTCCAGAAATTTCATTTTAATCTTGGTTGTCTGCAACTTCATTTTGTAAAATGATTTTCAAGAAGTTTATGAAACTGATGCAGTAAATTTCCATGCCATAGCTGCATGGAATTGAAACTATTGTGCAATTCAAGGGCATCTTATTAAAGCAAAGTTACTATTTCTCATCTTGTGAACTCATAATTCAACACTGATATGTGACATGAACTTCATGCACGCTAAAATCTATGAACATATGTATATTTTTTTATGCAGTGTCTTGTTCATGCTTAAGCTAGAAAAACCGAACTAGAAAAACCGAAACCGAACCGAATTAGTTTGGTGCCCTGTTCGGTGTCCACTTTCAAAAAATCGAACCGAAGAATCGAACGCTCACCCCTAGAATCAACTGTATTGTTAATTGTACTTTTTGTGCGGATTGCCCTTCAAAAGCACTGGTCTTTAATTTTTGTCCTTCGCTTAATACCCCAAAGTTATGGGTTTGAACCCCAGCTCGGTGAAAAAAGGAAGGAGTTTCGCAAGGCAGAGGTTTGGATTCCCAAGGCATGCAAAACTTTGCTTGAGGCCTAACTTTGCTACAAAACTCTGCGTTGCGATTTTTTTTTTTGACTGAGCTGGGGTTCGAACCCCAAACCTCATGGCATTAGGCGTAGGGCAAAAATTAAAGACCAGTGCCTTTGAAGTTTGAAGAGTAATCGTGCAAATGTTGCATCATTTTTTACGTGGATTGTCCTTCTTCTAGGGTGTTCATTAATTTTTGCCCCTCAAATTGTCGGTCTTTAATTTTTTCCCTCCGATTAAAAAGGTGGCCGAAAATATCTCAAGGTTTTGGGTTCGAACCCCCGCTCAGTCAAAAAAATAATAATTTCGCAATGCAAGGCTTTTGCAAAAAATCTATCTTATGCGATAGACTTTGCCTGAAGACATAACTAAAAGTTTGCCTTGCAAGGCAAAGTCTGCCGCCTTCAGCATAAGTTCTATGTAACTTCGCCCGAATAGGCATAGGTTGAAACCTATGCCTTGTGAAATTATTATTATTATTTTCGACTCTGCTAGATTTCAAACCGTAACCTCGGGATATTTTCAGCCACCATTTTAAACAACGGGCAAAAATTAAAGACCAGCAAATTGAGGGGCAAAAATCAAAGACCAGTCCGTATGAAGGGCAATCGTGCAAATTGCCTATTTTGTATTCCACTAGATGTTGAATAATTAAGAATTTGGAGATGAGTGAGAGGAGGAATCTATTGTAATTTTAAGTGTGAGAGAGGATGAGTCAGGAGAGAACAAGGGGAAAAAAAAGGGTCTTGGTTAATACATTTTTAGCGGGTGGGGTCAAGAAATTAATTAACATGGGTATTTTTTTTTTTTTTTTTTTTTTTTTTTTGCTTTAAATAAAAATTTCACGCAAACAAAATTTGATGAAAAATTCACTTAAATAGGTTGGGTGACTTTCTGAGTGAAGTAGCAATAATTAAGTGACGTTTGGGTTAGAAAACAAAGTGAGTGGCTTTTGGGTTAGAAAACAAAGTTGAGTGACTTACTGAGTGAAATATCCTTGATTGAGTGACCATATGATTATCTCTTCATTTAATCCCTTTCATTTCAACAAGTCTCGAAACAAAGTTAAGGTGAATAACATAAGTTCAACCTTTTATAAAGTGTGAAATTAATAAATTAAAAATAAAACTGCTATTTGATAAATCAAGTTAAAAATATCAATCAATTATATAAAATTTTTAAAAACTGGCCCTGTATATAAGTTAAATTAAATTCCCGGGTAAAATTACTCTTTTTACTAGAGCATAATAATTACATAAACTTTAGTTGTACTTTAGAGGATGAGAAAATTGCGGTGGGTGTCACGATAAGTCGAGCATCTTCATAATTATTAAACCATGTGAACACTTGCCTTTTCATCTGCAATCTCTTTAACTTTTCAACTATAGACCTTATGATCTTAATGCAACAAACAAGTTATTGTAAAAATAAAGTTAAAAGTTCAACCAATTGAGCTGTATTGAATTATTAGACAGCTGAAGCGATCACTGATGCGTGAATGACGGGCTTGACATTATATCGTTTCAGCTAAATCTTAGCAAGTTATCAACATTTTAATTGCAGATTTGATGCCCTTTTGGGAAATGAGTACATCTCTGCAGTCCTAAATCTCGACAACAAATTAAAGGCCTTCTCCCTGTTCCTTTTCTCCTGGCGGGAAGTGAATCATCATTTATGAAATAGAATTTATTTAAGTTGTATACACTGATAAGACGTCTATCTCAAACAACCTCTCTACCCTCACAGGTTAGATAAGGTTGCGTAAACAATCCCTTTCCTGGACCTCACCTGTGAAATTACACAGGGTGAATGGGCAATGTTGTAGTTGCTGTTCGTACACTAGTACTATTAGTGTAATTTTATTATGTTGAAGCGAAGTCTATTTCATCTAAAAGATTTAAGTTATTGAATTTTTTTCTTTATTTACCTAATTGTCTACAATACATATTTAATGTGCATTGTTAATTTTCCTTTTCATTGTCAATTACGTGAAATATTCTTTAATAATGCCGTAACTGTGAAATTCGAAATCAGAACCTATATCTGTTGTGGCGTTATATTAAAGTAGGTGATCATTATGTGTTGTTTTAACTCAAGTTCACTGTATATCTGGAATAAGTTTGGGAAAAAGATAAATTGTTAAATCCAAGCAGTTATTGTTAAAAGTACATGGAAGTTGCTTCAACCGACAAGGGGCATGGCCACTCATTTAACTTTTCATAAAACTTCTCTTTCTTTGGTCCCTTCCGTGATGAATGCATTTTTTTTTATTCCCTTTCTCAAAGAAAATTCTCAAAATAAGTATAAAATTAAAATTAAAAAAATTTATCTCAAAATAAGTGTCACTTTGGAATTCAAGACCAAAATTGATATGTGTTTCCAACTACACCCTTAACATTAAGGGCCTGTTTGGAAAGCCACCTGGTAATTGGAATTGGTGTAATTACTAGGGTAGTAATTACACAGCCTAGTAATTACACAGTAGTATAATTACAACGACGCATGTTTGTTTATTATAACGTAATTACGATTGTAATTACAAGCATCTTTTTGGTTACAAGTGTAATTACACGATCGTTTAATTTAAAAATAAAATTTAATTATAAAAAAATTAAAATTAATATTTAAAAAATATTGCCTTTATAAATGATATTAAATTAGTTATTTAATAACACATTGTTTCTTGAAAATATATTAATTGATAATAATATATTTGTAACTAATATTGTAACAAAAATAATTGATATATATTTTTCAAATTAATATTTAATTTTAATTAATTATAAAACTTAAAAGAAGATTTTTTTTGTGAGAACGTCATGGATTGGATGTTTGACAAAAAAATAATATTAACAAATATAATGCCATAACATTATTCAAATGTTTGACACAAAAAATTCATCAAATGTAAGTGAAAAATAAACAACATGCAATGTGAAAGCAAATAACTTAAAATTGAAAATATAACCTAAATTCAAAATCCAAAAGAAAAAGTTCAACATAATACTCTTATGTCAAATTCCAACATTACATAATTAAGTTCCAACGTAACTTAAGTAAATAATTCAAAAGATAGGAAAAATATAAGTCTATAACCTCATTCACAATGAAATTCTACTTTAATAACGTCACCCATTATATGTCAAGTTTGTTAATAACTCATTCTTTCCAATATTAAGAGGTGTAGTTTCAAATATTAGAATAATAACACGGTTATGCTAAATGAATAAAATAAAAAAAATACGAGCAATTACAATTTGGAATCCGTAAGTAAAGGTTGGGAATGAAAAGAAAGAAAATGAAAAATAAATAATATAAAAAGAAAAATACATTTTAAAAAATAAAAATAATAAAAAAGTAAAAATAAAAAAGAAATTAAAATAATAGAAATAAAAAAATATTAAAAATTAAAAAAATTAAAATAATAGAAATAAAATGAATTAAAAATAAAAATAAATTAAAGTAAAAAAATAAACAAACTAAAAAGTAACCCTGTAATTACACTATTACAGGGTGTAATTACACCCAATTCTCAGCCCCCCCTTGAGAATTGGAGAGTGTAATTACACCCTGTCAATTACACCCAATTTTCACCTAACTGTGTAATTACTTGGTTAAACAAACTGGCCAAACTGTGTAATTACACCCAATTCCAATTACCTGGGTGACTTTCCAAACAGGCCCTAAAGAAGTAGTCCTATTTAAGTTGCTTAATTCTAAAAAAATCATCTGATAAATAGAGATAACTTAGTAAGCTACTTTATATATTATAGCTTAGTAAACTACTTTGTATATTTTTTTAAATGGGCACAAAAACGATACCTATTTTGGGACAGAGAGAGTAATTAGATATGATCAAAGTTATGTCCACATGTTGCGACACTCTGAACTCTTAAACTATATATTGAAACTTACCTATTATTATTATTATTATTATTATAATTATATTATTTGTGGTGATAATTATTATCATTATTATTATTTCGGTTGAGCGGAATGTTCCAAAGGCCGGAAGGGAGATAGTCATGACAAGATGTAAGTTTGAAAGTGGGCACACATCAAGCCAATTTTCTTAAGTAACATTATATGATTCTAAGTTCTATCACATGCTATTTGACAAAAGTCATACTCACTAATTTTGACAAATGTTTTGTCTAATAGAATACTCATGGAATCGTGAATCTAAATTCAAAAAGGTCCCCCATTAATTAAAGTTTAGTTTGGTATGAGAATGACCAAACAAGAGTTAACACCAATTGAAAATTAACACAACAATTAAAGAAGAACTCAAAATGGTCCCTTAACACACATAAATCTCGCAGAGTTTATTATTACTCGAGTTGTTTTAGTGGACCACTACTGAAAAGTAAAACGTGTCATCGATCTATACGGTAAAAAATCACACTTCATCTAGTAGATAAATAAAAGCATCGTGTTTACTCACCGATATTCCAGAGCCACGTGGTCACGCGGTTCATATAAAGTGAGGTTAATTCGGTCATTATACTGTCACACAAAAAAGACGTTGACGTTCTCGTCGATCCATAAAACTGTTTCCTTCGCTAAATTCTTGCAGTTGCCAGAAGTGGAAATATTTTGAAACTGTGTGTTTTCCTCTGTGTGTGTGTGTGTGTTTTTTTTTTTTCTTCTTCTATGAAATTGTTGTTTGTTTAATGGAGATTTTAAGAATGGAGGTAAGATTTCGTTGATTAAAGTTTTATGGGTTGGTTCTGTTTGGTACATCTTTTTTCTCTTTTTCACATTCATTAATGTTGACTTTATTCGACGCGTAAAGCTTCATCTTCATTTACTGAGAACGACACTATAAGCTTCAAGCTCACACTGTTTTTACTTAATCAGTTGAAGAAAAAGACTTTTCAGTTTTCAAGCTCTTTTTATTTTTTAATTTGTTTACAATTTACTTGACATCGAATAACCCGGATCTTGTTCTTTTAATACTTTTGGCCGTTGATAAAAACAAGGTTATGGTTTGCTCAATCTGAAAAAACAGATCTTTTTACCGTTAGGATCTTACTATTTTTATATGTTTTTACTGTGAGAATTTAATATCTCAGATTATCTAACGTTACATTTTTATTATTTAAATGCAGAGAAGGTTGTGACCGTTGAATTGAAACCTTATCTATCTCTAAGGTCCCTATTTTTCTGCAGAAACAACCAAGAAGGTGAACAGTGAACTCTTTTTGTCAGTATAATATAACTTCTCTTGTTATATTAGTATGTTTGTATACAAAATTTGTTGTTTAGATTTTTGTATTTTTTAAAGGTTTTGGGGTCCACAATTGCTGAAAGTTCCAAGCTTTTCTTAGAATAAGAACTGTCACTTGGTGTTGAAGCATAGTTGGGTCCCAATATTACTGGTCCCCTTTAAGCAACGTAATGTAGATTGAGTTATGGCGCTTTTTATGGAATTTTAGGTCTTGAAAAAACTTGGTATTAAGGTTTTTAAGCAAAGTGCTTTTTTAAGCAAAGTGGTTAATCACAATATTGAGCTACCTAACCGTGTGGTTAATTGCTTAAATACTTTCTACAATTAGTTACATGGGTGGGAATATAGTATATTTAGGAATCAGTCAATAGCTACTGTATTTTTTAAACAATCACAACCACCATGTCTCAAACATTCTAATTATCTTTCCTTTTCTTTGTTGGCTGCATTAATATGAGAAAGTGAGAAAGTTTTCTTCTTTTTACGCTTTGTTTAGGTGACCCTGAATTATGGGTGTATTTTTGGCAATGTGATTGGAGTGGCTACAAAGAGGGGAAGGGGAAAAAGATAGGAATGGGAGCTATTGGTGGGGAAGAATTGAAGAAGTGGGAGAAAATGCAAGGGGCTGCATTGGGTGGTGAAGAGAAGATCTTGGTGTTGGTAAGGTTGAGACCTTTAAGTGAAAAAGAAATCGCGAGGAATGAAGTTTCAGATTGGGAGTGTATCAATGAGACCACCATCTTATATAGGAACAGTCTCCAGGAACGGTCTGGATTGCCAACTGCTTATTCCTTCGGTAAGAAAATTCAACATTTCAGCCTTTGCATTTAGACCTGATTTTTGTAGAATGAGGAATGATTAGTTTGAGGTAAATTGAGGGTTAGATCTGGATATTTTAGCTTGCTAACTCCGGCTGAGATCACTTCTTGGCTATGTTGCTCGAACTCTTCAAAAATGTCGACTGGTGCGCATAGGATTGTTCAAAAGTAGTGCATTTTGGAGGATCCGACACGGGTATGGCAACTTTTTTGGAAAGTCCGAGCAACATAGCCTCCTGGGTTGTGCTGTTCTACTTTGCAGAACCATATATATTTATTGGGGTAATTTCATTGGCAGCTCAAGTGCAATCTATAAATGATGTACTGATGCTACACATATCTTCTTGCTTTTCTCTTCTGATATTAGATAGGGTATATAGAGGTGATTGCTCAACAAGGGAAGTGTATGAGGAAGGAACAAAGGACATTGCTCTTTCTGTTGTCAGCGGAATCAACTGTGAGTGTTCCAATCATATGCCTTTCTTTCACATTTTGTTGAAGATTCACTGTTCATTTGAAAAGGAACTCACTACTGTGACTACCTAAATATATTATGCAGCAACTATCTTTGCGTATGGGCAAACAAGCAGCGGAAAGACATACACAATGAACGGAATTACAGAGTTTACAGTGGCGGACATATATGATTATATGGAAAAGGTAATTTAATGTTAACTGTCAAATCACCTATATGGTCTCTATATAGCATCAAATTACGTTCTTAGACCTAGAATGTTTAAGCAGTGCATGAGATATTACATCTTATCTTCTTTTGTTCTTTATTTGCTGCAAACATGATTCTTCTCTTGTACAGCACGAAGAAAGAGCTTTTGTTTTGAAGTTTTCTGCAATGGAGATCTACAATGAAGTTGTCCGAGACCTCCTCAGCTCAGATAGTTCTCCACTAAGGCTGCTTGATGATCCTGAGGTGAGTTTCTGTTTCTTAGTTTTAATAGTGAGCAGATGAAGTTTTCTAATGATTTTGAGTTTTGTAGAAAGGGACCATTATTGAGAAACTCACAGAAGAAACTTTAAGGGATTGGGACCATCTGAAAGAGCTTTTGTCCGTATGTGAAGGTAGTGTGAATCTCCAACTCTACGCTTTAGTTTTTATCAGAATATAGAAACTGGCACCTATTAGATTTTCTCTAGAATTTACTAGTTTTATGGTCTTTATGCAGCTCAAAGACAAATTGGCGAGACTTATCTTAATGAAAATAGCTCCAGATCTCATCAAATTCTTAGACTGGTATTGCCTTGCTATCTCTTTTCTGGATAAAGTTATCATTGCCATGTTTTCTTCTCTCTGTCCGGATCAGTAAAGTACTATCATGGAATAGAGACATGTGAATCCTGCTGATACGTTTTTGTTGGTCCGTGTCAGACAATTGAAAGTTCAGCTCGTGAGTTTATAGGGAAGGACAACAAAACAACTCTTTCTGCTAGTGTGGTATGCATCAATAAGCTCACTTTATGATTTTATCGACATTCTCGACATGTACGCATGAATTGCTGATGGAAAATTTATGATTTTTGAATGCAGAATTTTGTTGATCTGGCAGGAAGCGAACGTGCATCTCAGGCTCTGTCAGTTGGACAAAGACTGAAAGAAGGCTGTCATATTAATCGTAGTTTGTTGACTTTGGGAACTGTTATTCGCAAGCTAAGGTTGATTGCTTGTTTCTTAAGTCATCTTGCTAAAAAATCTGGATCTGCTGCACTTAGCTACATGTCTGAGAATGGTCTTTAAACATTAATTCAGTTTTGCTGTCCACGTTGCAAGTTGGGTTATTTTTTTCTTTTTCGTCCCTCAGATTAGCGAAGATAAGCTTTTTGGTAATTAATATTGTTGCTATGTGAATTGTGTATGTTTAACAGTACATGAAATGAGGTTAACCACATTATAGACTTCCATCACACTCTTTGAATGTTTATATATACATGCAAGATGTGTGCATTCAATTCATCTTTTCCGCTACCTTATTGTTGAAGCTTCACTGCATGTAACGACCTTTTTTAATTGCAGCAAGGGAAGACATGGGCATGTCAATTACAGAGATTCTAAGCTAACTCGTATCCTTCAACCTGCTTTGGGGGGAAATGCAAGAACTGCCATAGTCTGCACCTTGAGTCCTGCCCGAAGCCATGTAGAACAATCTCGAAATACACTTCTATTTGCCGTTTGTGCCAAAGAAGTGTCCACTAATGCACAAGTCAATGTTGTAATGTCTGACAAGGCATTGGTGAAGCATTTGCAGAAAGAGTTGGCTAGATTAGAGAGTGAGTTAAAAACCCCCACATCTACTTGTGATCATGTGGTATTGTTGAGAAAGAAAGACCAGCAGATTGAAAAGGCGAGTCTATTTTCCTACTGTTGCTTCTTCTGGAAATTTCAGCTACTAGATTCTGGTTTGGTTACCGCGAGCAGTTGAATTGATCTGGCGAGCCAATTGTTAATCTATTTTCTGTTCATGCCAAGGCTTTTATCTAACTGCTGATTTCACTTATTCTTCACTCAGTTAATTAGCAATTAATTTGTCAGAGCATCCTTGCTTCATGTTACGGCAAAATTTCCTGAGAATTATATTAATTGAAGTGTTTTTAATTCCCAATTTTATCTGTCCATCTGAATTTTTTTTTGTCATCGTATTAAAATGGAGTCCAGTTAGATGTGACATTCGTTTGTTCGTGGAATGTTTACATAGTTTATCTGGTAAAATCTGCAGCTAGAGAAACAAGTCAGGGAACTAACTAAGCAACGTGATCTTGCTCAATCGAGGGTTGAGGATTTGCTGCAGACTATTAAAATTGATAAAACCTCCAGCCAAAAGGTTTGTATTAAGTAGCCTGTTTGAATTATCCATTAGAGATGTTCCTTTATCTGTTACTTATTTTTCGCAAATTTTCAGGATATATCAAGTCTACCTTCTGAAGGGAACACTTATGAAGATGAATGCTCTGTGTCTTGCTCATCAGCTGTAGGGGAGTCCTACATCAGGGACAATGAGAGTGATGCTACATCCTCTGCTGTGCCTGCTGCTGATCAGCATCAGAGGGGCAAACAATCTGCAAATTTGACAGGAGAAGATTCCGATGACCATTGCAAGGAAGTTCGATGTATTGAGATGGACGAGTCTAGTGAAAAGCAAACCTTTGAATCCATCAGCTTGTCAAATACCGAGTATGGAGAAAGAATGTCAATGCCTCCGGCTTCCAGTATCAGACATTCTGACCTCCAACAGCAATCACCAATGTTACTTGGAAAAGCAAGCAGCACCAGCAGTCGTTCTCTTCATGGGGCCTGGGAGCAGAAAATGCAAGATATCCAGAATACAATCAGTTCTCTTGTCAGACCTTTCCCTGATGAGTCTTCTTCACCTGCCCTTTCAACAAGTATATCAGATTCTAGAAGCCGGAAATTAACAAGAAGCAGGAGCTGTAGAGCTAGTTTTATGCTTGGCTCACTTTCACCTGACTCTGAGACAGTTGGAGAAAGCGAGTCCACCCCACCTAATGTACTAGATAAGGATTTTACAGGAAAACCTGAACGGAAGCACTGGAAACTTCCTCTATTAATTTATGGAGCAAACAGATCTAAATTATCGAGAAACGATTCACAATCTTCAATTGCTAGTGCTTTCGTGGATGGGAGTATTGCCCCTGGAGATGTGGATATCCCAAGTGTTGACAATTTTGTGGCAGGTCTGAAGGAGATGGCTAAGCATTATGATAATCAGCTTCATGATCAGGTTTGAACTATCTTGGTTCCAGCCGTATGTTTAGAGTTGCTCACTCTTTTCTGCCTGTGTGTTTGTTATATGCATGGAATTACTGGCAGATGTTGCAGCATTTGGTTTCAGTGCATCATTTTATACTTTGGTCGATTTGATGACAAATACTGCTTGCATGATCAGTTCTTGCTTTCTCTTATTTTGGGTGGGCATGACTGGGTAACTGTGCTAGCCAATGCAAAAATAACTATTCAGATTGGATTATGCACATAGAGATAACAAATATAGAATATTGTGTAAGTTGTTTGTGTAATTATTTGTTCAGTAAGCATTAAGTTTATAACTTAAACGGAACTTGATGCATATGCTATGCATTTTTCGCATGTTGATTCACTAGGTGATGTGCTGGGTCTCTCTTTGTGTTTCGTGAATTGGGAGTTAAATGACTTGGAAAAGCTGTTAATATCCTGAACTTTGTCCTCATTACATGTATTAATATATATATGTTAGGCTCAAGAGGCTGGAAAGTCAAAAAGGAGCGTCAAAAGTGTTGGAGTGGACCCGATGCTGGACTCATTGGAGGCTCCTTCAGATTGGCCTCTTGAATTTGGAAGGCTACAGAAAATGATCATTGAACTATGGCAAACTTGCCATATTTCATTGATCCACAGGACATACTTCTTCCTGCTGTTTAAAGGTGACCGTATGGATTCTATTTACATGGAGGTAGAGGTAAGAAGACTTTCCTTCCTTAAGGAAATACTTTCAAATGGAAATTCAGCTGTTCAAGGCGGTCAGACAATCACGCTTGCATCAAGGTATATTCTCTACCTTGCTCTCATATTCCTGTTATTCCTCCCAATTTTCGGTGTGTGTGCACACTAGTCTTGTGTGTTTATGTAACTGTTGTTAACTGAAGTGTTGATTTTGATGCCAATGTAAATTTGTTAGAGCCATAGACATATAGACTGAAATTACTAGCTTAAAGTTGATGTATAGTAACTGATATCATGGAAATTGTGTAATTACCATCTCTGCAGCCATCTGCTAATATGATTCAATTATCATTCTTGATTTTTCAACAGCCTCAAAGCTCTTAGACGCGAGAGAGATATGCTCAGTCGGCTCATATATAAAAGGTTCCCTGGAGCTGAACGGAATGAAATATACCAGAAATGGGGCATACATTTGAACTCGAAAAGGAGGAGACACCAACTGGTTCATCATCTTTGGAGTGACACAGATCTGAATCGTGTGATAGAGAGTGCTGCCATTGTCGCAAAGCTGATTGGGTTCTCTGATCAGGGTCCGGCCCTCAAGGAGATGTTTGGGCTCAGCATTACACCTCCGCGGAGGAGCAGGAGATCTTTTGGCTGGAAGAACAGTATGACATCCCTTATCTGAGCTTTTCCAAAGTTTGGTAGGAAAAATTATAGGTGAAATTAGCAGTAGTCTTACTATGAATGGGATTGGATTAGATACATGGCCAATTCACTGATTAGGATTGTATGGTCTCCTCTTATTAGTTTGCTTAGGTTGGTGTAATGCTACTCTGGGAATCAATTATAATTTGTCGTTTCATATTTGATAATAGATGATGTTTTTCTTCACTGATTAGGATTGTATGGTCTCCTCTTATTAGTTTGCATAATGCTATGGGAATATAATTTGTTATTTGATAATAGATGATGTTTTTTCATTTACTCAGCTGTTCTGCATTGGCTATATTTTGTTAGGGAGGTTTTAAATCTAACTCTGAATTGGAGAAACTGTTCAAGTAATTCTTTTGGCATATCATGTTATTATAAAACCGTTTTTAACAATCTACGCTGGAATTGGAGGGAGTGTTCAAGTAATTTTTGGGCATATCATGTCATTATAAAATTACCAATTATTTGTAAGGATCTAATCCGGATTCTATTAAAGGGAAAACGCTTCTACGAGAATTGTTGAATTCTCAGGCTCGAACCTGAGATCATAGTTAAAAGATTGAACTGTGGAAGAATCTTATCCATCTAATACAACCCGATGATGATAGCGAAAAGGTTATTCAGTTTCCTGTTACTCCTCGTGCGAATTGTTTTTCTAGTATAACTTGGCATTTGTTTACAAAACTAAAGTTAACACCAAATTTCAAAAATAGAAGATCGTTAAATTGTGCTAACTGATAAGAACAACGTGGGTAGGATCGTAGGACTAACAAAATATTTCTAATTTCATCATCATACTATGGCGAGGGAGAAGTAGAATAATCCTGAATTTGATTTGAGGCAACAGTTGGATAGAATGAAGTGATAAACCTTAATGATGAAAGTGATCCAACATTTTAAAACAACGTGATATATTTATGATTTACATCCTTTCCAATTAAGTTCTTTTTATTTCCCATTCACATTCCTTCAAAAGTTAAGACTCCGCTCTTTCAATCTTCTACCAGCTCTTTCAATCTCTCTCTATTAATATTCTTTTTACACATTGATAGTATATGTAAATAACAGTTATAAAATTAATTTATCTATTTCATAATGTTGAAAAATATATAACATATAAATAAAAATTAATATAATACATTCCTCTTAGCGGCGACCTATTACGCCCCTAAGATATTTTTATGTATAAAAAAAAATAAAAATAACAACAACCACGTTTCCTTTCTTTTTTTTTTCATTTATTTTTCTTTTATTGTTCGTCATGCAAAAGACAATAAATTGAAAAATTTAACTTAATACACATTGATAGCATGTGTAGTATAACTAGTTATAACAGGTTAATTATCATAGTTCTGACTGAAAGACTATAAACAATTAAATCACATAATAGTGAAAAATATATACTACACCCATATAAATAAAAATTAAACCCTAGACGATAAAAACATGCACATGTTGTATAAATACATAAATAGGTCCTTAAATTTGAAAGTAAAAATAGTAGGGGGGGGGGAGGGGGGGGGGGGTAATAGGTCGCCGCAAAGGTTGAGTGCGTCATAATTAATCCGAGTATACGTTGGGGGAGGGGGTATTTATGTATTTTCTCTCCTTCATTTTAGGTGAACACGCAAACATATATACGCCGTGGCATATAACATTTCGAGGTGTGCATTACATAAGTCGAGGTGTCTAGATGATTTTGTATAAAGTTAAATATCTAAAAAAAAATGTCCCAAAAAAAATCATGTGGAACAAAATCTTTACGTGGCGTTAGCAAAACAGTTAATTTTTTTCTATAATTCAAGAAAATCTTTGCGTTATAGAAACGGTACCAAAAAAAAAAAAATTGCCAACTTTATTTGCGTGATACATAACTTTTTGATAGAAACGTGTCGTCATTTTTAGGGGTTGAAAAAGTACGAGTAAATTTTATTTATAAACTTTAGGATGTTCTATATACATGATTATTTTGTAAGTTAGAGTGTTTAATTGATAAAAGCCAAAAGGTTTTTTAATTGCCCAAAAGATTTTTTTTTTGTTTGTATAGCGCGATAAAATGGCGAGCCCAAAAAAAAAAAAAAAATTGGAAATAGTGGAGACCAACGGGCCTAATGACCAAGGCCAAGAAAACATCACATTTTTATATTATACAATAATGTGAATACATCGAAAAGGGATACGTATACGTTCGGATCGTCATTTTGAGAACAGCAAGTTTTGTTTGAAAAACTTTATGTACCATGCCGTGTGTTTTTGTTAGGCGCTTATAAGTAAATAAACGACGTCGAAAATTGAAATTGAATGGGATAAAAGGTGTTAGCAAAAAAATTAGAACAGAAAGATACAGAAAGGTCGTGATTAAAAAATAGCACACTTAAATCAAAACCTTAAAAATAAAAACTTAAGCTGCTAGTACCTTTTCAACCCCTAAAAAAGACGGCGAGAGCCTACATTATAGAGTGTTCTATATAAAATATTAAGAGAGATCGACACAAGCAAGCAAGTATGCCATGAGCGGAATAGCATCAGTATCGTTCGTAGCTAGTTACAAAAAAAAAAAAAGAGCAGCGCAGAGTTACGCTTAAAAAATAACACACTTAAATCTAAACTCTAAAAATAAAAAACTTTAAGCTAATGATAACAAGCCTTCAAACAAAAATCTATGTATATAGAACACTTCTAAAGTTTACAAACTACAGGCGTGCAAAAAAAATATGAGATTTTATATCTTGACGAGACACTCTTAATTGGGCCGTCCATCGTCATCTCTTCTATCCTGATGTATATATAAATCTTTCTCCCCACCCCATTTTTTTTTTTTATTGGGTATTTTAGTTCCACATGGGTTTCCAAAGTTGGTAGGGCAGTTTATTAGGCGCTGGGTACGACGTCGTAGTGGGGTTAGCTTAGAAGAGAAAGATCGAGAAAGGGGGAAGAGCTTCGAGAGAGAGATTGAGAAAGCGATGAGCGGAATCTAAATATATTCGTGCTTCAGAGACACTTTTTTTTTTTTTTACTGATGTATTATATTTTCACAGTTTCGATTTTCCACATCATCGATCTATAAATATATTTGTAGTTATTTGTTTTGTTTGTTTGGTTCAGGCGGATGCCCTAAGGGAGAGATTCGAGGCCAACCGAAAAGTGGTTTGTTTTCATTTTCCTTTTTTTTTTTTTTTTTTTTTGACGGTAGTTATAAAAAAATTGTCATTTTTAGCTCGATGTTGAGATTGAAGGTTTTATTTTAGTGTTATACAGAGCGATTTGTTCATGTGAAATGTTTTAAACCTGTCTCTATCAAAAAAGGAATTCACTTTTAGTGAAGTGTCAAATAAAAATGACAGAAGTATCAGTGAAGTATCAAATAAAATGACAGAAGTATTAGTCAAGCTTATAAATTTATTTTACACTGGACCGAGTCCTCAAATCATCGTTTCATTTTTCTTTTCCTTATACATTTTGGAGTGTATAAATTGTCATTTTCTTGGTAGGATATATATTTTTAGCTCAATATTTGGATTGAAGTTTATATGATTACTGTTAAACTGAGTGACTTGTTCTTGATTTTTTTTGATCATATCTGTGACCGAAACAAAATCACATTCGTCGTGCACAATTAGTTTTTGATGTACAAGTAATACTGGAAATGATGTGAGTTCAATGTAGCCGATTCTGCTATATGGTAAGAATAAATAGTTCCTTATTGAAGTTTTGTCTCGATTAAAACCTTGTCAAGAATTGTTACTTTCCTGAACTCAGGATTCTGCATTAAAGTTCTTTATGGATAATGAGAAATGACTCTAGTGGAATTTTATTTCTGTAGTTAAACATTTCCTGCATTATGTTTGATTTTTTGCAGTTTTGTCTTTAAGTTCATTTATTCTGTTTTGGTTTGTTAACATCCAGGAAGATATTGAAACTATTGATAGACTTATAGCCGATGGTGAAGCATCCTATAATAAGTGGCGGCACCCTGACCCTTATGTCGGTATGTTTCTCTACGAGTTTCATAACAAAAAACAAGTTGAAGTCTACTATATGAGTCCTCTCTATCTATGTGTTCTTTATGAGTTTCATGCTTTCAGTAAACTGGATTTCAACCCTATGAACTAAACATGTTAGATATGATGTCGGAGACTGTTGTATTAGGCCAGGGTTTCGGGTTCTAGTGGTGAGAGCGCAACTTGTGATGTGTGGGTAAGGCGCAACAGGTTCAAACCCTACCTCAGAGAAAAGCTTGGTATTTTGAGTGGAGAAGGGTAGAGGAGTGAGCCCATTATCTACCGAGTTTCAAACTGTGTGCCATTGGCCATCGGGGGTTTCTTAATTATCAAAAAGAAGTGTTGAATTACTTTTAGCCGGCCTACTTTCTGTTGGAATCTATCACATGCTCCCAAGAGTTTGGGGTCTTAACTTCTTGGATTCAGGGAGTATGTTTTTTCACGTGAAAAAGACTGTCTAATCATAAAATGTCTAGTGGATTTAAAAAAAAAAAAAAAATTGAAAAAAATCTAGATGATACTTCTCATCTGAATTTTTATCTTCTTTGTTAATCTAATTCTTATCCTATTTACTTCTGCATGTTTCCTTATTGGAGTATGTGATTGTCTTTTTGGTCATGCAACGTTTGTTCAATATTTAACAGCATTAAACATCTGACATTGTAAATGTTTTTACGTGAACAGATACAAAAGGGACATGCACAAAGCCAACTTATTATTAGATCTTGAAAGAAAAAAGTCTCTTTAATTTTTTGACACACTGTGGATATGTGATAAGTTTCAGAAACATGAAAGTTGAATGAGCTCTTTCATGTTATAGACTTTTGGTAATAGTTTTACTCTTTCTATGATGAGCAGTTCCGTGGGCACCTGGTGGTTCCAAGTTCAACAGAAATCCAGTTCCGCCAGAAGGGGTAATTTTCTTAAACATTTATTTACATCACATTCGATATGTCAGTTTATGCTAGTTGCTTAAATTGTTCACATTCAGTGTGTCAGCTTACACTACTTGCTTAAGTCATTTGCTTTCTTGTTTGATCAGTTTCTGCAAATACCATCTGGAGTAATCTTCAACTGTTAAACATTTTACCCGTTTTTACAAAATTGCTAGTTCATTTTTATTTCTCTTTTTTTTTTTTTTTTTTTCCTGGCAATGTCAGGACTTGAGTTTATATTTATTTCCTCATAGTGAATTGCTGTCCGAAATTTCATCGTTATTTTCCTAGATTCATATGACTACAACAAGTGGTTTAGGTCAATTATATTCACAATTCATGCAGAGTTTTTGTTCATTTTAAACAATTTTTCATATTAAAATAGTTAAATATTGAACTGTCAAAAGAGGGAACTTATCGGAAAGATGTCACATCAACATCATAGGTATACGATGTCATACTTAGTTGTATTATTGTTAATTATTTACATTGAAATCTAGGATAGTAGGAAGAAAAGCAGGATACGCATGTTGTGATAGTATTTTGATTTTCTGCTCCCTCCAATCTCCATAGAAGTTTGCGTCCTTATTTGACTCAGCTTGATTATTAGGGTGAGACATGTAATGTTTTTGATTAGTGAATTGTATTAGAAAAGGTTCAGGGGATGCTACATAGGGCCACATTCTTTTCGCTCATAGATATGTACATCAACCCAGGTACAAAATCTCAAAGCACTGTGCTATTCTTCTATATTAACCAATCTCAATTTGTCTGATATGATAACCGACATGGCCTTCCATTGTTTGCAGTTCATGCTTTCGCCTACCTAACCTCTTCCTTTTCCAACCCGAACCTATTAATATCCAGTTCTTGCAATGACATCTGACACCTGAAGCTGAGTTATATTCAACATCACTTCTCCAGATAGTTGCTTTCATTGGCAAAGCCTTCTGTTTCTATCTCCTCTTCTGCTACACGGGCATGTCCAGTTGGACATCAGAATCCTCCCCATTGCTAGAACAGTCTGCCGGTCCTTGTGCATCGTCTTCCCCTATATTTTGGTGTTCAACACAGCAAGATCAAACTTCTCATTGTAATTGATACCACCAACGCTGTGCTCTTTCATTTTTTTTGTTTGACATCGTCGCTGTGCAGTTCCCTGCCTTTCAGTCTTCAGGATGGGTTGCTGCCATATTTCTGGTTATTCCAATTTTCCATTTCCTTCTCGAGGGACCCACTAAACCACATTTCCATGTACTTCCCTTCATGTAGGAGTAATTTCAATTGGGAGTAGTTCTGGTCCAAAAGATCAGTGTTGGAGTGGGTTAGATCTAGATTGATGTTGGTCCAAATGTTACACCTACCTCTATGCTCTCTCTCTCCTCAGACCCACTCAACCTAACTCGATATGTAAATAAATGATCTGAATCCAGAACTCTTCCATTTTAGGACCATGTTAGACCCCAAAAAAGTATCCCCTATGAGGGAGCAGGAACAACAAAATAAAACAAGGGTAAAACTTGTTGGATTTGTATGGTCCAACGCTATCACTTTGGTGTCTTTTGGACTATGAGGTTACAATACTACTGTATTAATTAGTTTGTTTTTGGTGTAACATGGAGTTTATGTAAATGTTACAGAAGCCATGATCGAGTTCATTACTACCCTACAGAATCGAGAATACTTTTGATTTTTTGCTCTTCTTATATTGTTGTTACACCAAGCAGACTTCATGGATCCTTTAATGACTCCTTGGCTCTTGATGCAGATTGAGATAGTGTATGACTATGGCAAGGAAGAGGCTGAACTAGTATGATGTTCTCCCATGAAATGAATAAAAGGTAGAATTATGTTAACTCGTGCATCTTCACACATTTGCTGTGCCCAATAGTTTCATGTTTATCTCCTCCGTTGCTCTCCCCAAAAAACACACACACACACACACAACTGAAGAGACACCTTAACCAGAAAAAGGGGAAGAAAGTGATGCATCTTTTGAGGTTAATGTGGTGAAGGTACAAAATTTGAACAGCAAAAATATAGATTAAATTGGTCCGATAAATGTTAATACTTTCAGCTACTGGCATATACGATATCTGCAGTGAATTGGTAACAATCTATATTTGTAATTTTGCCAGTTGATTAAATATTTTCATATTTTGGGTGGCAGATTCAGAAAGTGCAGGCATGGAGGGAGAGTCGCATCCAATCTCGTCTTCTTTTTTTAGTGACTACATCTGCTTCGCTAACTTTGAACAATGAGACGTTAAATATGTTTTCTGGTTTGAGTTTAGAGAAATGGGAATTGGCATGGCATGATGCTTGCCTTAATTTGACCGTTCAGCAGTTGTGAGCTGCAAACCAAGAATTGCAAAAATAAATGTCAGATTTTGAATTTGAAATAGATAAATGTGAGGATTTGTTTGGATTGCAATTTATCAGGTTTCGGTAATCATGATTCATATCTTACCCTTTTTTGGGGACAAGTGTCGTGATGCTGTTGTCTTAACAATTTCTTGTTAAAATCTCGTGTACTTCCCTTTTATGCTAGATGACGGACGAACAATTGTCCCATTTGTTTGCCAGATGGAACAGATATGCTATATTCTTCTATCTTGAAATTTTAGTTTGGATTCGAAGGGAAATAAATAGCCAATAAAATGAAAGATACATAGCAGAGGAAGCAATAGTCCTGCAATAAAAAGAAGCATAATTTTCTAACAAATCAATCGCATTATATTGATGCCTTGCGATACTCTTGTAAATCAACAAATGATTTGGGCTTTTATTTTCTTAGGTTTTGAGTAAACTGTCATTTTAAACTGTACAGTGTTTTGTGGCAACAAGCCACAAAGGGAAGTGTTTTTTAGGTGTAATAATCGAATGGGGTGATTATTATTAGATCTAAAATCATATTCTTTTACTAAACCTTCAAATGAAATTTCTCTCCAGTAGAGATATCCAAATTTATTACGCCCAAGTTAAATTAACACTAGACTAGATAAGAGCGGGTTTAATCAACTAAAATGTGATTCTTTCAAAAGCACCTGATGTATCATAACCATTTTGCAAATGATTTATCCTTGGATAAGAAAAGAATGCAAGAAAAATCCAACCAAAAATCATCCTTTCAGATGCACTTTCACGATTGCCTATGAGAGCGAGCTATAAGCTACGAAAGAAGCATGATTTCGCCTCCCTTTTCAAAAGATGTGCTAGTATCTTGTGTTGCATGTTCCATCCATAAGAACGGTGCAAACACATTTCTCTGCACAATGTATGTATTACAATGTCTACATAACAAGATTAATTTCAGTAGGAAGCAGTAATTGGCCGAATCATTAACAATTAACATCACAATTGATTATCTCTTTTCAGTTCTCTCTGTCATATATCAATTCAAATAGAGACGAGATCATCCTGCGTATATGCACAACTACACTCTTTTGCATCGTTGTGAATGCATCATTATGCGCACTCCAGCATCAGTAACAAGTCAATTAACTTCACTTGAGAAAGGTTCACTATTTTTGGGTGGTTGCTAGGAACAGATAACACAAATTAGATTGACGAAGCAAAAGAGGGGCAAAATGGACATATGAAGCAAAAGAGGGCAAAATTATGTGGCTTTACGCTCTAACTCACTGTGACAACTCTAGGTGTCGTCGGGCCTAAGTGATCATTCGTTTTCCAATGTCTGATTCCAGTCTCAAGTAACAACACGTAAAACAGTACTTTCTTTGATCTCTCCGACAGTTGATCTGATGAGATGCAAAACTGCCAATAGAGAGCCGATCTCTGGCTCAGCTTCAATTTTAGAGAAATCGGGAGGCTGGATTTCACACACATCAAAACATGAAGTTCAATTCTGATAGCTGCAGAATTGTCTTCCTGCAGATTTCATCCAGCTAACTCACTCCATCCTCAATACGCCTATACATGAGAACACTTTAGTTGTCCGTCATAAATGGCCAAGTTTTAAAACTAGAGATGCACCCTTCGAGCTAGCAACTACTATTGGTAATATGAAGAAAATCAAATCCATATCCTGGTTTCCCCATTGGTTTATATTTTAACTGGAATCTCACACTGCCAATAGGAGAGAACATTAAGAAGTTGGAAGTTCAATGTTGCGCACACTGAAACATGAAGTCCAAGATTTCATCCAGCCATTTCATTCACTCCGTCCTCCCCGATACGCCTATTTATGAGAACAGTTTTGTCATACGTTTCAAATGCCTAGCTCTAAAAGTAGATGTGTAGTTGGAGGCAGCAAGTCCTATTGGCATTATGAAGAAAGAAAATCCATATCCTTGTTTCCCCATTGGTTTATATTTCAATTGAATCTCACACTATCTAGGTCAGACACAAGACTAGATCAGCTCATAAAGTCATATGAACCAAGGAAAGCAGATAAACATCACACCACAATATCTCCTGCAGGTTGATTACAGCAAAAAGTATCTCTTACACCCCAAAGTTGGGCAACGGAGATGCAGAAAATCGTTGTGAATGCATCATTATGCGCACTCCAGCATCAGTAACAAGTCAATTAACTTCCATTTCACTATTTTTGGGTGGTTGCTAGGAACACTACAAATTAGATTGACGTGCAAAAGAGGGCAATAACATATATGTGGCTTTACGCTCTAACTCACTGAAGCAAAAGAGGGGCAAAATGGACATATATGTGGCTTTAAGCTCTAACTCACTGTGACAACTCTAGGTGTCGTCGGGCCTAAGTGATCAAAGATTAGTCTCAAGTAACAACACGTAAAACAGTACTTTCTTTGATCTCTCCGACAGTTGACTGATGAGATAAACTGCCAATAGGGATCTCTGGCTCAGGAGAAATGGGGAGGCTGGATTTCACACACATCGAAACATGAAGTTCAATTCTGATAGCTGCAGAATTCTCTTCCAGCAGATTTTCATCCAGCTAACTCACTCCATCCTCAATACGCCTATACATGAGAACACTTCCGTTGTCCGTCATAAATGGCCAAGTTTAACAACAATTTAATACTATATTGGTAATATGAAGAAAATCAAATCCATATCCTGGTTTCCCCATTGGTTTATATTTTAACAGCAATATAATTCAGTTAATTTATTCTCATTTCATCCAGCCAATTCACTCCATCCTCCCAGATACGCCTATAACGCTTTTGTCTTACATTTTAAATGGTAGCTCTAAAAGCAGATGTGTATGCAAATTGCATTATGAAGAAAGAAAAATATCCTTGTTTCCCCATTGGTTTATAAAGAATCTCACACTATCTAGGTCAGACACAAGACTAGATCAGCTCATAAAGTCATAACCAAGGAAACAATATCTCCTGCAGGTTGATTACAGCAAAAAGTATCTCTTACACCCCAAAGTTGGGCAACGGAGATGCAGAAAATTAGCAGTAGCTGAACTAATCCCATTTAGGATCTTCAGTTCCCTGGACTAAAATTTCCTATGTGCAAAGCATAACAATCCCAAATCCGAATAAAACAGGAGGGTTTGCGTAATTAAAAGTAGCAGAACTATGATTTGACCCCAACTAAATTGGGATTCTTGGTTAGTATTGATATCAATAGTCAAAACTATGATAATCACATAGCTAACAGCAATATAATTCATAATTTATTCTCAACTCCTAATTCCAGTATGCCATATAATAGCTCTTTTGTATGCAAATTGCAAAACAAAACAATTGAAAACACAATACTGAACGCCTAGTCTTTAAAATGTAGCCGAACTAATCCCATTTTGGATCTTCAGCTTTCTGGACTAAAATTGTACATGTGAAAGCATAACAGTCCCGAAACCGGATAAAAAAAGGAGTCTTGGCATTAGTTCAATAGTCAAAACTACATAGCTAACCCCAACTAAATTGGGATTAAGGAGTAGTTCATGAGTTTCGACATCAACTAACCAATATAATTTAGCAAATCATTCTCAAACCCTAGACTCCTAATTCTAGAATGCCATAAGATAATAATACCTAAACGTCTTAAGAGGTGAATACACATCATAGTAAAACAAAACAAGGCCAGAATTAAAGGAAATCAGATTAATTTGAAGGGAAGAGGCCAAGGGGTAGACCTGGGAACCTCAACTTTATCCTTAATGCGTTCAATCTTCTTCTCCTTTTTAGGTCTCCAATTTCCATATGAATCTTTGAATCTCTTCCCTTTCTTTGTCCTCTTGTCCCCTCGACCACACAGGATCGCATCTGATGATGATGACGTCACAGATGAGTATGTCATTCGTTGTTCCATAGCAGCCATCGTCATCATTCTCCTCGCTGCTGTGCTGCACCACTGTGTCATCGCCATTTTCGTTAAACCCTAGACCTCAACTCAAATTGCTTTTTATTTATAAAATGAATACAAGGGGAAAGATAGTATAGTCTGATTAACGTTTTTCGATTTGATTTTCTTCTCCCCAAAAGTGTGATTTCGGTTTTTGTTTCATGTTGAAATATTGGGTAAATTTGTAATTATGGATGATTTTTATTATTAGGGCTTTAATTATATACTATATTTCAGTAATACTTTTAGAAAATTAAAACATGTCTCCTTTTTCTTTTCTTTTTTTTTCCCGTTAAAACAATTCAATTTACTGATGTTTGAGATTGCTAGAAAATATTTTGATTTTTCACCAAAATGAAAGAAATAAGTTTACGCGCTTTTGAACATCGTTGCCAGTGCCACAACAAGTAATATGTACACATTAGGGTCCGGAACTTTTTTAACTCAAAAATTTTTTTTGGAACCAAACTAACCCTTTAAAAAAAAAAAAAAAAAAAAAAAAAAAAAAAACCAAAGTAGAGAACTTACGCGGAAATTTGTGCGTGAAAGAGCCAAAGTTTACATTTACACTTTGGTCCTTTCACGCACAGTCTCCTGCTTGATAGCCTCTTTTTCCCCCGCTTCCCGCCCCGACCCCAACCTTTATTCTTTGAAAATCAAATTCAAAATTAAGCTTTTTTCCATACTTTGATCGAAAATTAGTCACGTTTCAAAACACCGAAATATAAATATTTTATATAGAACTTAATATTTTTTTTTAATGTACAATAATATCGGTTCATTACATCAAGTATACATATACATTTGGATCGTCGTTTTAGGGGTTGTAAAGTGCTTCGAAGTATGTTTGAAAACTTGTTATATTTAGGTTTAAGTGTCATATTTTTTAGGGTTTTGATTAATCTCTTTTGTTTTACTCTCAAAGCTATGAAAGTACTTTTTTGGTTCAAGAAAGATAGAAAAGAAAAAATTACTCTGCTTTGTATTAGGTTTTTTTTTTTTTCTTTAATGTCTTTTTTATTTTGTTATTCTATTGTGTAATCCGCACCTTTTGAATGTGCAAAAATAAATATAATATTTAAAAATAAGTCATCCAATATGAGAGATTCATAATAATTGAAAAATATTTCATTCCATTAGCAACGAAATACATCATTAAATTACAATAGACTTAAAAAAAAATCAAGTTCTAGACACTCTTCTACTTCCGGATGTCGCCACCACGGGGAGTTTTTACATGAACGCTTATCATGCCCAAATTATGCTTACATGTCGAGCACTTGCGAGAGTAAGTCTTTTCGCTAACATTCATTTGATTGTGATAACGGGTTAGCTTTGTTTTTCCCAATTTACGGATATGCTTCTTGTTCGCAACCATAGTAAAAACGTGGTTGACCAATAAGCTTGATTTACCAGGGGATGGAAGTGGCCGGAATATGCTCTAAGGTATTTTACGACCTTATATTCCTCCGCCACATAATCAATTACATTTTTGGCCATTCTCTCAAAGCACTTGACTGTATGAGAACATGGCATGTGGTACGTTTGCCACTTACCACAAGTGATGATTTTGTACGCTCAGTAACGATATGTTTGTTTCCTCTTTTACTGTCGTAATAACCCGTTCTAATTTCATACACTCGTTGAACGACGTCATACTCGATCATTTGGTGACCCTCTGCCTTTCTTCTACGGTGCTTCATCTTTTTGTAAGGCTTTGGCATCCATGTTCCGTCCTCGGCTAATATGGCTTTGGCCTGCCTTATCCTATCCGCAAATCGCTCCACGACCTGCTTGAAAGTTAGTCTTACCATTGCGGTGACAGGTAGTCCTCGAGTAGATTTGAGGAGTCCATTGAAAGACTCCGAGTTGTTCGTTGTGAGCATGCCCCATCTCCTTCCTCCATCAGCATACAGCGTCCATTTTTCAACTTCTAATTTCATCAACCAAACATATGCCTCTTCACTCACTTCCTTAGCAAAACTCCATTTTGCGGACCCATTTTCTTTGTTTGATGCATCGCACCCCCCCACATCAATTTGTTTACGGTGTCATTTCCAAACTTTGTTTGTAAATTAGCCTTTAAGTGCCTTAAACAATATCGATGGTAAGCATGTGGGCTTCGCCACTTTTTAGAGTACGCATATTGTGCAATATGCCTTTATGACGATCCGATAGGACACAAATGCCCTGACGACCCTTAATAACAAAAGTTTTTAGATGAGTCAAGAACATATCCCATGTCTCGTTGCTCTCGTTGGCGGCAATTGTGAAAGCAAGAGAGAATATTGACCCATTGGCATCCATACCTACTGCAATTAGGAGCTTAATGTCATATCAGCCATATACATGTGTCCCATCTATCGATATCACATTCCGGCAGTAAGCAAAACCATCAATACTTGGTTTGAATGCCCAAAAGATGAAGTCAAAAATTTACCCTCTAAAGTCGTCCTTTGTACAACGGTGCCGATTAGCATGTTATAGAGCTTATATATGCAACGAACGCCCGAAAAGAGGATTCTCAAGTTCCAAAGATTATCTCAAAAGACGTCTACGCGAGAAATTCCTTTCTCTTGCTTATGATTTTACCATATTTGGAGTAGACCATGCTAATACAAGTTTTGATGGGCATCCTGCATAAGTTTAAACAAACAACATTTAGCAATGATATTTTAGTTGCTATAAGATATATAATGTACTATGTCAGATAAGTTACCCTGGAGTTTCGTCAATGTCTTTAAGTAACACAGGTAATCATGTTTATATCTAAATTAAAATGATGCTCGACTTGGGCCCGTATCACAAGTGTGCTTTGGGTGGAATTTTGTGATTTCCATGCATCGAGGCTTAACAATTTCCCCGAAGCAACCACCGCTTGACAAATTTCGAGTCTTTTCGCTTACAAACCAGCCTCTCTCCATACCGATCTCTGTTTTGAGTCATCAACCTTAAACTCCCTCATATCCCGTATACAATACATTTTGTGTGCCGTTGCAACGTCTTTTTTTATGTGAACTGCATTCCTTTTGCAAGGACGCATTCATCAGTCATGAGATTTTTTGCTTCAATCCACGCTTTTTAGAGACTTTGATCATCATCTCTTGTGAAGACAAATGCATCCTCACGACCTTGTAAACTGTCAAGATATGGAATATAGTCAGAATGCCACTGCATTGGGCTGTCAGGAATTGGGTTTTCGGCTATTGGAGGTGGTACGTGATGGTGAGTTAGTTCTGGGGACTAAAATGCGTATCTTCTTCATCCCCTTCACTATCTTCATCATCGGTTACCTCTGCATTATTAGCTAGTTCATCGCCATCACTCTCTGATGTATCCACGTAACTTGTACAATCAGCGCCATCTAAGAAAGGCCTCCTCCTACACGATAAAAAGCATATGTTAAATTCCAAATTCAAATATACATATATATATATATATATATATATATATATATATATATATATATATATATGAACCCACACATATTGAGAATGAGCATGGTGTGGAGAATGATCAATTCCATCAACCGAGAGGATCCTTTCATCCCGAGTTGTGTTGTACCACCGGCGAGTTTTGATAATAATCAAATTTTAACCGAGAATTATTATAATAATCGCCCACCGAACCGAGTTTTGATAATAATAATTTGCTCCACTAAATTGAGATGATTGCCCAATATTACTTGTATCGGGTCTATAACCCCTACAAAGATTTAAAAATGGTTATTTACCAATACATACGATAAACACGTGCTCGCACAAAATAATAATATAAGTATGCATATTTACCAAGTTTGATTAAATTGTTGGATAAGATTTTCCAGCGGCACCTCGCCACTCAAAATGTCCCCGTAAGAACTAATATCTCCATACATGTTAACTTGACTGGGCTATTCTTGCGGAACCTCTCGGGATATCTTGTCAACATACATCTCAAAAACATTAAAGGCGACTAAATGTTTTAATTCTTCTGGCGCATTCAAATAATCCCTCAAAGAATCATCATCATTAATATAATGCCTACCATAAAGCACTATACCATGGGAAGCCGATTTGGATATCACACTTTGTTATAGAGATTTCATACTCATCTGGACTAACGTTCATTTTTTCATATATGTAAGTGATTAGTAATTCACAAGACATTTCAAGTGGACATTTAACATGAACATTTGGTCTTTTATTGTAATGAACTACACTATTGTCATCAAGGATAATACCATCCCAATGTAGTGATACCTTAACTGGTGGAATATCTTAAGCCATTTTTTGTAGGAAGTTTGATTTTTTTTTTTTTTTGAATGACTTAAGAGAGGTTTTTTTGAATGACTTAAGAGACTTAAACTTATGAAATTGATGAGTTTTTACCTCGTCCAACATTCTTCTTAAATAGATTCATATGGACCCCTATTGCGCAATATGAATTAAATTCAAATAAACGGTCAAAAAATGCAGCATTGTATTGTCAAATCGGTCCTTTATGTGTCATAAAAAAGCTGAAATTGGCATGCATGATGTGTTGTCAAATCATGTCCTATTGCGCATTGAAATGGTGCGTAATATGAATTAAATTCAAATAAACGGTCAAAAAAAAAAATTGTATCGTCAAATCGGCTTTATGTGTCATTGTCAAATTGGTATGCATGATGTGTTGTCCTGTCCTATGCGCATTGAAATGTTGCGTAATATGAATTAAATTCAAATAAACGGTCAAAAAATGCGCATTGTATTGTCAAATCGGTCCGTTGTCATAAAAAAAGCGAAATTGGCATGCAAGATGTGTTGTCATAACGGTGTCATAAAAAAGTCAATTTCCAACCATGATGTGTTGTCAAATCATGTTATATTGCGCATTGAAATGTTGCGTAATATGAATTAAATTCAAATAAACGGTCAAAAAATGTAGTATTATATATAACATGATTGACAAACAACTAGTATTCACTTTAAAATGAGTTATCATGATATTCTACACCCAATTTGGTAATCTTGATTCTATTACATGTTTTACCCCAGCAAATATGTTTGAAGCAATGGGTAGGACATAGGAACTAGATGATGATGATTTTCATTACTCAAATAACCCTAACAAAAGATTCAGTCGAGAATATAATAAAACAATGAGAGAGTGTGTGGAATTGGCGTGTTAGGAGGCTAAAGCAACTTTGGAGCAAAAGTTAGCCGCAGGGCTTAAACGCCTAAAAAAAGGTGCTATGTCAATGCCTCGTGGAACTCCACAAGAGTTTAATTTTGCTCTTAATCGTTTTTTCGAAGAGAATAATCAGATGCAAATACGTTACCATAGGGTAGAATATGGTATACATGGTAGCACAAGATTTAGATCCAAGTGGAATTAGGACTGTGAAATGTCCGATGAAGATTAATATTTTTCTTATAATAAGGTAAGTAGGTAGGGTCATAAAGACCCCCCCCCCCCCCGAGGGTACTTGGGGGTTTGCAACTATATAAGTAGCCTTTTTTTTTTGTTATTAGACTACAATGTATTCAATGTCGAGTAGTAGAAACTCAGCTTGGTCTTTACTCCTTTCAAAAGAATCAAATAAAAGATGATGAGAGTTCAAATCATAATAATTTTTCCGAGTGATACCAGCTATTTCAAACTGCATTTCCAGCCTAAATCCCCACCTTCTTATGTGAGCGTAATGATGATTTCTACAGTGTGAAATATTCAGATCCGCGAGAATATTATTGCGGTTTACGCCGATAATGGTCACATTGGATTGCCGAATCAGAACGTCTTATTCATGACTTGAAAAATCTCAACGCTCCAATCCCAACAAGGTACTCAATAACCATGCCTCGAGTAGGTTCAGAAACTTGCGAGCTTGCCGTACAAAGGATTAGAAAAGAAAATAACCGAATGCTGGCAAGACTTTGTAGATTTTACATGCTAAAGTTGGCCGAAGAACAAGCATCATCAACTGGTAGAGAACTAACATCTCCTGAAAAAAGATGTGTGTTAAGAGACCGCCAATATCGTTCGAGAGGATATTGAGGACTTCTATTCGATGACGATTAGGTCTATTTAGGCCTACCGTCTTAGATTATGGGTCATTTAAGTTTCGGACCAATCGTTAATTTGTATTTTTATTTTATGATGAAGTCATCAATTTGAATTAGTTTGGCATGTTTTTAATTTGCTTTTATTGTTAAAGTCTATTATTAACTGACAATTTAACAAATAAACACAAATAAATTAGTACATAAAGGGTGCGGATTACATTATAGGGGAAAAGGTACAACTAGTAAAAAACATAATCCATAGAAATATTAAACTTAATAAACAAAATACATATAAATAATGAACAACAACAAGATAGCACAAATAATCTTCCACAATATAAGTTTTTCTTTCAAAGCTATTTTCTCGTGTTGAGCATCTCTAAGTTTAGCCTTCAGCAAAATTCGTTTTCCGGAACCGTATGAGCAAGACCTCCAAAAGTTTAATTTTTTCTTCAGCTTCCACAAGCTTAAATTGCGAGTCCAACTTAGTTGTATCTCTAGAGATACGTGAAGTCACGGTATCTCTATCAAAATGTGAATTTTTAAACTTCGCCGCCACCGTTTTATCCACGTGAATGCTATCTTCCCACCGAAAGTGTTTGCAACCACCCATATCCTAGAAAATCAATTTTTTGAAGTAAAATATGTGGATAACGTGAAGAAAAAAAATACTAAAAAATGTAAAAACGCTTACCTCAGACACTTTACAATGCCAAAACGACCCGATTATCTTGGGTCTTTGATATTTTTAGTTTACAGTAATAACCGCATTCACAAATATCGGGTTGTATAAGAAATTTTGAAGTTTCAAAACTTTGAGACATGTTTTTGGGAGTGCAAAAAGTGTGTTGAAAGGGTGAAAATGGAGGAAATGAAAGAAAAGAGTATCCCAAAATGGGAGGGGTTTTTGTTAGGTAGGTTTCTTGGCATGTAATGCGTGCGTGAAACCTACTTAGGTTCTTTTTTTTTTTAACGGGTTAATTTGATTCCAAATTTTTTTTTTTTTTTGAGTTACAAAAGTGCCGGGCTCGTACACATTATTGTCAATTTTTTAGCAAAATACGAGTAGATAAATAGCATCTTTTTACACCGCATTTTAATATAAGTGTTTTAATTAGGAGTAACTTTGTCCAAATTTTATGACTGTACCTTTAAAAAGGTGACTAAACTTCAAATCTTTAATATTTAAATAAAGATTTAAAATTTTCGTAAGAGATTATCTAAGTTGCTAGCTATATTATTAAAATCGAATTTTGAACTAGGAAAGATGCTAACTGTGGCTCGGCCACCTACAAATATATCATCGCGTTCCTTTCAAATGCAAAAGCATAATTTTGTGAATTTTACGATCCCAACATATCTCACTTCAAATATATAAATTCGTAATAATAATAAGCTCAGAAATAAAGCATTAAATAATTAACTACAACTAATTCGGCAATCAAAACGAAACTAGAATGATAAAACAAATTATGCTTTATAAGAGAGTCTACGCCAGCAAACCATTTTTAGGATCACTCCCCTGAATTAACTAGGAGTACGTCATTCCATCACTGGCAACAGTCAATGATTCCTAATTTGTATAGATTATACAATAAGTTTAACATAATCAGATATGTGACTGACAAAAGAAATGGTTATAATACTTAATACACAAAAGGTGAATAGGAGAAAAGTAATTAAATTGCAATTAGCCCCTCAAGGAGTACTTTTTCCCAGAGAAAGGCTGAAACTTTGGTTCTTCTTTCTTTGGAGGTTCCTCTTTCACGGGTTCCTGCATATAGACGGGAACATTAACAGGCTAAGACTAACAACTAACAATGTACTTAAACTGCAAAATGGATATGTATAATTTTTTTTTTTTTAAGGATTCTTATAATCTGGACCAGATATAATAAGGAACCGAAAGGGAAAAGAGGGAAGAAATGAGATAATGTAATGAACATTAGCATATAGAGAGGGGTATAAAACCTTCTGTTTTTCAGGAACGCGGTTTGCATTTGAACCAAATACAAGCTTCCCTTGTGACTGGCGACTAGAAGTTTGAGAGCTTGAAGCAGCAGACTTCCCACCAACATTAGTAACATCAGCTTGCTTGTCTGAAGACCCAGAAGAGGAAGAAAGTGGAGGTTGTTGTTTCAACGGTTTCCCATCCAAACGTCTCGCTCCACCAGTAAATGGGTTGAATTTTGGCTCAGTTTCTGTTACAGCCTCTTCAACTGCATGAATGAATAATTATTAAGCTAACAGAACAAAATTCAGACGCAGCAAGGTCTCCAGTAATCTACAGGAATAAGCAATTATGGATGAAAAGCTAACTGCACCATGCCGGACAAATAACAAATTGGCCAAACAATATCACCAAATATCCCAGCCTGGAAGTATATCATAGAGTCATCGCAATTCCAAGAGGTCCAAGAATAAAAGGAGGGTGTATCTTGATCAAAGATTTTCCAATTCAGAATATAAATGCAAACTTTACAATGAACTCCATAAATTTTCAGAGAGAAGATTAGAGCAACGTACAGCCTTTTTTAACCACATAAATGTTCAGATTAAATGAACTTCAGCTGTAGAAAGTTAATCGTAATAGGCATGCAATCTCTGGTGATATTAGGAATTCGTAAAACTGGTCTCTACAAGGGGCGGAGCTAGTAAGGGCCCAGGGGTTCATCTGAATCCCCTTCCGCGAAAATTTACACTGTATAGTGTGTATACAAGGTTAAAATTATTATTTTTGCCCCCTTGGCTTCTTCGTGTGTTCACTTCTTTATATTTTTTAACCCCCTTAGTAAAAATCCTGGCTCCGCCACTGTCTACAACCATACTGGATAGTGCCTCCACCTCAATTAGATGCTGCCATTTGAATAGTATAAGATAAAAAAAAGTGCAAAAAGATATCTGGAGTTGATTAAGTGGTTCCAAAAGCAATTTAAATATGTATGAAATGTGAAGTTTTCTGTTAATAGGATATCACAGCATGATCAAGATAAACTAACATGAGCACAAAAATATGTGGTACCACTAGAATTTGTGAAGGCAAGGACAATTAATTTCAATAAATTTGAAGAATATGCACCTTCTGCTGGAGCCTTGCTTGGACGAGAAGGAGCTGTTCTTTCAGGTTCTTTGTAATCAAGTGGGGGAGCAAAATCTACTTCACAGTCTGTCTCAATAATACTTATTCCATTAGAAGGTTTGGTCTCCACAATGTCTATGTAGTATTGTTTATTGTTGTAAGCCACCATAATACTATCTCCTGTGGTTAAGCAGGAAAAGTTTCTGAGTGTTGTCTCCAAGCTGCATCAGTAAAGGAAAGAAGTCAAACTTCAAAGCTTCCATCAGTATGCGGGTATTTTGCAAATGAGAGTAAATTAATAAGAAACTGAACAAACAAATGTTGGTTTAACCAGTTAGCAGATGTAATCGTGTAATTCTCCTAATTTAAATAAAAAAATGAAAATAAATTGTACTTCTCACTTTATGCCTAGTATTCAAGAGGGAAAGATACAAATAATAGAGCAATTATAGAATAAGTGAACGCTATGGATTAGGTCATCAGCAAGCCAATCCTGTGCAGATTCAAAAACGGAACACAGACGGAACTAATTAAATATTTCAAGTCCAGCTGTACTCATAGAAGCAGATACTTCAAGCACAACATTGCACCCCTTGCATGGATCTCTATGCTCCTCCCTAGCACCTTTTTCACTACATAAATACATGGCAGACAAAAGAATTTCAATCCTGGACAACATAATGTTTCCCTTTTTCCAGAGGCACTCCCTTTGGTGAATCTAGCTCTACAAGGAAACCTTTACCTCATAAACCATCTCACAAAAAATTAATCGAGCAACAAGGAGGTGATATTGCACCCCCTTTTGCTTAAGCAATATCACTTCAAAATTGAGTCAGCTTTTAGCACATTAAGAATAACTGCATCCGGCATTAGACATTTTAATCTCTAATGTATCATATTTTAATTAATTATCTATCTATACCAACAATAAAGTGAAAATCACACTGAATCAGTCTTGTGATCTCTCCTCAACTTCAAAAAAGTCTTGTGATCTCTTCTAACTGTTTAAACACAAAGTTGTCCTCAAGTTCCACTTCAACTCAAGAACACGGTTAACTGTTTTAGTAGCCAATATTGAATAATCAAACTTATTCTGTGCTGGGATAGATGGTGGAACAAGGAGAGGTTATACAGTATGACTGGTTTTGCAGAAGGGGTCTTGCCTATAAGATGTTTGGGCTTGCCACTCTCCCTAAAGAAATAGAATGGAGTTGATTGTCATTTGCTGGTGGAGAAGATCAAACAAAGGATCACAAGTGGCTATTCTAAAACTTTATCATATGCAGGCAGATTACAAGTCATTATGGCTGTCTTGTTTTCTATATACAATTTTTGGGGGGCAGTGTTTATCTTGCCACAGAGCATACTGAAAGCAGTTGATAAGGTGTGTAGGGATTACTTGTGGGGCAGTACTGAGGATAAGAGGAAGATTGCATTAGTTTCCTGGGATAAAGTGTGTCAACCAAAGAAATATGGGGGTTTGAACATCAAGAGCGTCAACAGTGGAACATTGCTTCAGTGGGTAAGCTTATTTGGCAACTAGCTGGCAAGAAGGATATGCTGTGGGTCAAATGGGTGCAGGGGGTATATATGAAAGGAAACACAGACATATGGAGTCACCAGGCACCAGCAGACTGTAGCTGGTACTGGAGGAAACTAAATTCACTCAAAACAGAAATGTTACAGCGGTACAGGAATGATGACAGTATTCAGTGTCTAAAAGTTACAACACCTTGCTGGGGAGGCAGCAGAGATTGCAGATTACAGACTTGATTTAGAACTCTATTATGGTATGGTACCTAAGCACAGGTTCATAGAATGATTAGCAAATCAAAATAGGTTGCTTACTAAAGCAAAGTTGCAGAGGTTGCACATTCCTATTGATGATGATAAGTGTGGACTTTGTGGAGCTGATCAGATAGACTCAAAAGCGCCTCTTTTAGAATGTGACTGGAACAAGGAACTGACGCAGGCTTTAGTCAGGTGGTCTGGTTTACCACTGTTGAGTTTAACTGTCCAGCAAACTCTGAAATGGTATAAAACTAGGCAGTGGAAGCAGTTCAAAAAGGAGATAGCAACAGCAATTTGGGAGCATTGATCTATCACAATTGGAAGGCAAGGAATGGGAAGCAGTTGATGGTGCAACCAGAACCGGTTACATCTCAAATTCAGAAGGAGGTCAAGGAAAGAGTAGGCAAGTTAAGTTGTACAAAAAGAGCATAAAATTGTAGACAGTTGATCCAGCACCTGTGTAGATAGGCTGGGTTTATTTTTTCATTCTGCATAGCTGGCATTTGGTTTTGACTGATGTATAGGTTTTTTATTTAACTGGACGCCTGAGAGATTAACATCCTTCCTGGAAGGCGGTTGTTTTCTCTTGTGTGCTCTTTAGGTGTATTGTAGTTTTGTTGGTATGGTAATATTTCACAGTTTATTACCAAAAAAACTCACGCACATGGACTCACTAGATCTTCTTATTTTTTTACCACACCCCAAACCTCCTATTTTGATGTGACTATTATCTCCTATGATTGGTTCCAATTTATTCTCCTACTTCTTATGTTATTATTTTCCAAAACTGTGCTACAGGTAAACTTATTACCTACAAAATTTGATACTATTTCAACATTTTGTTAATTATATGATATGGCACCCACTTTTATACTTTAATGAAGTACTAATTTCAAAAGGTTTACCTCATCTACAACCTTGGACCCACTTTCATTTTTTTACACGAAAGTTTCAACTCTTGACTTAATAATCATGCCCCCCAAAAAGAATGTAGATTGGGACAGGGAGTACTCCTTTTGTCTTGCTGAATTTACTTTTCGAGTGTGCCATGAGTTCTAGAAATATGCAGACGCAATTCGGCTCAGAAAACACTAGCATAAAACGGAGTCGAGCCACAAAAAAGTTCTTAAGAAAAAAATCAGCAAACTCACATGGCCTTTGGGTTAGAAATATCCAGAAAATCCTTTGTGTGGGGTTGCAACTTGACATATTTACCCTTAGGAAGAGTTACATTCTTCACTGTCACAATATCGCCTTCTTGTAGGAATAAATTTTGCATCATCTACAAGGCCCACATTAAAGTGAGTTTATGCACATCAGCTGAACTGAACCCAAGAAAATAGAATTACACAGAAATGACATGTACCCAATATGGCATATATATCATGCCCTCCTCTGCAATGAACTCCAAAACTCCACAGTGAGAAACCCGTTCTGTGGTAGCATTTCGAAGCTCAAACAACATTGGGTAATCGATGTGAAGTGATGCTGCGAAATTTTACATTCAATGTTGAATATGGGTAGGAAAGGACCAGCTTCCAACTGATAAAGGTGCAAAATCTAAATAGCTAAATATGTCAAGATACAGAGCAAAGGATACTGACCTAGACGATCAAGAGCAGAGGGAGGCATTATGACTGAAAAAATAAACAAAATCCAACATAAGACTTAATGCTCAAATATCCTACCGCAGATCCAAAAAAAGTAAACTATTTGATGTTACTTACTTTTGTCTCCATTTTCTATTTGTGGCTGTGAAGCATGAAACATACAGGATCAGAATTGAAGAAAAAATGAAAATAAATACCAAGAAAATAATTAGCAGTCAAAGAAGCGCTACATGAAACAAACATCTGAAATATAAGCTTAATACACATATAAGACCCATCTTCCACCACATACATATGCATATAGGTCAAAAAGAAGACTCCTTTCAACGTACAACTCCACAAAAAAGAACCACTAAGCAGTTAAATTTCTCCCACTTCCCCTTAATAAAAGAAAGTCCATTCCCTCCCCAACCCACCCCCACCCTCTTCTCTTTAACAACAACAAAATGCACATGATGCAACCTGTGAAATAAGATGTAATGAGACTTAAGAAGTTAATTTTGAGGAAAGCTCTTCTAGATCATCTCAGAATAAATCATAGACCTATATAAGAATGAAAAAATGAAAATGAGTGAAGCAAAATTTTGTGAGAATGACAATCTGATGGAATCCAAAGGAACAAGAAGAATTTTGTGAAACCTTCACATGTAAGTACAACAATAGATAATAGTAGTAAGCGAAATTCGTCTTTTCAAAAGCATTCCAACCTTATCAATGAATGATGCAGGATAACACCGGTAGGTCTGCTCAAATGATCTTCCATGATATCCATATCCATCAAAAAACTGCAGATCACAAATTAAAAAGTACAATAATGACAAATGAATATAAGACTGCTGACCTAGGTATATGTCAGCAAAGTTAATGATAGATTTTTGAAGGTCACGAAACAGAAATAAATAACATCAAACAAAGAACACTGCCTTCAACAAAAAAAATGCCCCTTTGAAGGTACTGTGTTTAGGGAAGCTAATGGAAGAAAAGCAAGTCAGTTTAGCCAGTTCCAATTAAAGGTTGCGCGCTCTCAATAGTACAATTCTGTACACAAAACTTTGTGCTAGACTGCTATCTCTCTTAGAAGCACATTCTATTCACAAATTCAGCGCTCTCAAAGCTGGCTCTCAGTTCTTCAATTCTTGAATAAATCAAGAAACCCCTGAGTATAACTTCAATCAGAATCCAATTCCATCTTTTATTCGAGAATCGAGAGAACAGATTATTAAATGATCTTCTTAAAACATCCTCTAGCAGAAACACAACTTAGACTAAATCCAATATGGCCAGTCCGAAACACAAGTTACACTAGATCCAACAGCGGGCTACCTTTTTATTATTAAAATAGTGTCAACTAAGCTATATCAATAAAAACTAGTACAACCATGGAGTAATATCGAGAAGAAATAACACTATTGCTGCTTATTAACCGGAGAGAACAGAAAATTTACCATGATTTCTATCTCTGATTGCCCTGAACTCAACTGTCTCAGCTAACCTATAAAAGAACAATAAACAAAAACAAAGAGGATATTATAAAAAATACAGTCTTTTCATGTTGCATACAAAAAAAAAAGAAAAAGAAAAAACACATCCCATATAATGGCTGATCGCTTTCTATTATTCTACTATTTCAGATTTTTTCAGAAAATTTAGAACACAAAACACAAGTTCAAGACTTTATCACGCATATAAGAAAATAGTACAAAGAAACAGAGAAGTCATCCAATTCAGTGAAGTTGGTATTTCACCTATAAGGATCAATTACAAAAAGGACTAGGGTTCATTATCCAATTATAGAGTCGAGCAACAAAAAGGAAAATAAACTTACAATTAGAGAAAGAGAATGTGAGGAGTTCCGTGTAGAAAAAGCAAGAAATTGATGATGAAGTGAGGGGACTTTAGTGTATCGGTCTATATTTTAGCCGGCCCGCTAAGAGGAATTTGGGCCCTGAAATAACTTTGATTCCATTGCTATCCTCCTGCACCTACTGAGAAAAGGATATAGAAAATTTACTGCACATAACTATCGACTTATTTATTAGTAATAGCTACCTTTTATTTTATTTATTTTTAGTAGCTTAAATTAATTTCAAAATTACCAGTTATAACTGATCTACAACCCATCTGTATTTCCCCTAAACTTACGGCCTATATTTCCCAATAACTCCTAATCTCTTCTCTTTTCAAATTAATTTCTCTCCCATCTTCAATATTTTCAACCGTATTATACGCCCATTATCTATCATCATTATTAGCACGATTCCATTTTCCAATCGTTACCCACA